>NC_141605.1:39943760-40245010 GCF_047967505.1 Dipteris shenzhenensis | reverse complement strand
AGTGAAGAACCAGGCGAGGATGCCCTCGAATGATGTGTCAATGAAAGCCATGGGAGCTGCTACCAAGGGAGATCACGTCATGACTCTCAATGTGCCGATCAGAGAGTCACCAAATGCTCAAGGGAGCTTCTCAGTTGAAGGTGCAAATCGTGGGCCGCTCAAATCAGATCCATGAGTACCAATGGGAAGCTCGAATGAAGGCGGTAAGAGAGGCAATCTATGGTGGAATCACGAGCAAGTTTTGGCATGGATTTCGAGGGCAGGAGCAACAGCAATAGACGGCATCAGATGGCACAGCAATTGAGGCTATAAGCAGTGCAAAAGGTGCAAAAATTGAGGGTAGAGGCAGCTGCAAGGGGTGCTGCAATCAAGGCTGGAGCAGCTACTGTTGGTGGCAGTCCCAAGGGAAAATGGCGAGGGCAGGAGCGTGAGGAGTAGGTGTACGGGTCTAGCGGGCAGGCTGTACGGGACGGGACTGCACAAAAACAGTCCGTATGGCCTGTACGGCCTGCTTACAGCGAGCTGTATGGTCTGTTTGCAGGTCAATGGAGTAGCTGGAGGCGAGGTTACTAAGGCGGTTGATGGCGAGGAACCAGAAGCGACTGTTGGCGAGGCATTTTGGGCTGAAGAAGAGGTAGTTCATGGCGAGGTAGATCAGCTCCAAATCAGCTCCCGAGGTGAGGCTAAGGATTGGGAAGGGAGCTCAATCATGGAGGAGAGAGGAGCTTCCATTTGCAGGCTTCTCTCATCCTCTAGATAGAGCAAGAAGAAGGGGAAGGTGGGCTCTGATATCATATGAAGGAACATGGTGGAGAGAGAGAGAGAGAGAGAGAGAGAGAGAGAGAGAGGGTAGGCTAGGGAGAGAGGAAGTGATACTCAAAGAGAGACATAATGAAATGGAAATGAAATGACTATAGCAATGAACCAAAATGAAAGTACTCACATGTAGACCAAAGAGCTTGTAGCTTAATACTTCATTAATTTGACACTAGACAAGTACATCTCTTATATAAGAGCACACACACACAAATGAACACCTATGCAGATGGGATAACTCCCAATATGGCACATGGCATCCATAGGACTCACTAGACTATAAAACACCCCCTAGACACCTAGTACACTAATTTTTGACTCACTTTGGCTTCATATTCCAACAGAAAGAACCCCCAAGAGTAGAGTGCTCAAGGTAGGCATGAGAAAGAACCAGAAATGTCAAGCACTACTCAACACAAACGATCAAGGGCTGAGGCTTTCCACTCCCTAAGTAGTGACCTCCGAGAAGAAGGGACAGCCTTTGTACTCCCTAAGGAAAAAGGTCTCATGGCGAAATCAGCCCTAGAAGGCCTTGCATACTAGATCAAATCAAATTGTATACATTGTCTGTCCAAATCTGATGTGAGAAGGGTGGACCTATGAACCATGAAGTGCCTCTATGCATCTAGATAGCATAGTCCGTGGTCCCAGAGCTTTGGTGACGGATCTTGGTGATGCACCACGAAGAAGCATTTGGCGAACCAATCGAAGGGGTTCAATTGATCGATGTTGCACAAGACGAAGACCGAGGTACTTTGGATTCTCAAAGATTATGCACATGGATGCTTCCACATATGGAGTTATGACACTGCCAAGGAGTTGGTCCAGGTGCAGAAGCTAGAACACCTAAAGATGGTGAACTGAAAGACTATAAAGTCTCTTGTAGTGTAGTTGGGAGGCATCAAGTAACAGCTTAGAGGTAAGGGTTGAAATGGTAGGGGCATCTACCAATGGAGAGAGAGGAGAATAATGGCTTCGAATAGAAAGACAGCCAGTTGATTGGGAGAATAGAGGAGAATAGATGAAGATAGGAGAGAGGAGAGGGGGGGATCTTCGTATTGAGATGGAGAGATCAGTGTGAGAGAACAGAGGCGCTGTTGTATTAGGGTTCTAGGTTTCTAGAAACTAGCCATTCTACCCTTGGATTTTGAAAAATCTTTTTTTTTTTTTTTTGGCCGAAAAAACAGTGCTAATTATATTACTTCGAGAACAAGATACAAAAGGTCAGCTTGTAGCTGACGGGCTGCGTTCACAAATCGGACACAGCCCTAAAAGGTAACACAATAAATCATACTCTCACGGAGGGATAAGACGAGTGTGAATGAACAGCCATCGGGGTGGTGAGTAGTGCCACCGAAGGCCCTGCGAAGTCTGCTCGAAGAAGAGGCCCTGTGTGTCCCAAGCCCGGAGGAAGCGTCTCCGCTTCTCCTGACCGGCCCGTGAATCTCCCTGAATCTGGTCCCACTGGCCTCTGAGGGTATGAATAATCTCGCTCCAAATCTCCGTCATGATCTGGGCAGTCGATAAGGAGGTGCCACCGAGGATCTGCACGCAACGCGAGGTCCAGATGTGCCACCCTGCAATGCTGCTAATAATCTCCCAGACTGGCTGTCTCTCCCGAACTCCTGTATCAGCCTCTGCTAGGTGCTGCGGGATACCCTCGAGCGGCCCCCACGTCCCCTGTGTGATAAGGAAAGTGGGGTCCTGCTGGCATGCCTCGAATAAGTGATGAAGACCAGGTGCGGTGCTGCACCAACAGAACGCGCCCCAAGTGATCAATCCTAGCTCTGGTGCTGCGCGAGTAAGAATCCCGAAAGTCCACCTCCACACTTACTGGGCGCGAGTGCAGCTCCACATGCAGTGTTTTGGTGACTCCTCATCCTCATGGCAAATCTGGCAGCATCCGTCCTGGCCTATCTGCCGCAACCAGCTCCCCACTGGAAGACCTTTGTGGGCAAGAAGCCACAGGAAGTATGAGATCTTCCGCGGCCGCCAGCTCTCCCACAAGGCCTTCCAGAATGCCTGCAAAAAGAACCTGGAAATACCCTGTGCATCCCAGCTGGGCCGCTGGGTGGGGGGGCGGCTCTGCATCCTCCCAAGAACTCGCCTGCCCAGAGTCGTGCTGTAGGCGAAGAAGGAAGTCGGCCCCTGTCCTGTCACAATCTCTGGCCACCACCACTCTCCTGGGTCCCAATCAAGCTCTGACAAGGCCCGCCCCTCCCAGAGCCAGAGACGCCAAAGCTGCATCTGGTCCTGCTCGATGCTAGGATCGGTACGCCAAACCTTTCCCAAAAGGCCTACGACCCGAACCCTCTGCCATGGGAGTAGGGGGTCGATGAGCGCATCCTCTCTCCTGAGTCGTCCATCCCCAAAAACCGCGAAGAAGGAGATAGAGGAGTCATCCATACGTCCTGCGATCACCAGTGGGATGCCACGGGGGGTGAACTGTCCCAGCCAGCGGGCGTCACCAGGCATGAGGGCCTGAGGCTCAGGTGGAACCAACCAATCAGCTGGGATCGCGTCGTCGATCTCCGTGCGTCTCGCCTGGGCTCCACGTGCACCTCCAGCTGCGTCTGCAAGATCAGCCGTCTCCAGATGTCTGTACGTATCCCTCCAAACTCGAAGAGACCGGGCTGGCCCCCTCATCCAGCCATCCCACCTGATATGTGATCTCTCCCCCAACTGAAGGCCCTCGGCATCTCTGACCTGACCCTTCCAGATAAGCAACTGGCGATCGATCTCCTCCTGACAGCTAGGAGGGGACTGAATGAGACTGAGGCGGAGCCGCCTCCAAACCATGAGGAGGCTACGAACGAGTGGGGAACGGGGCTGAGTGAGCGGGGCGGAAGTGAAGATCCACCTGAGGGACGGTAGCCACTCTCCACCTCGACGCGGGACACAAGAACCGGCTCCCTGCTGAAATAACATCTTCCACGTCTGCCCCCCCGGGGTCAAACCGCGGATGACAAGCTTGCCTAACAAGGCCTGACTCTGAAGCTCTGGATCGATGACCCCCAGGCCACCCTCAGCCTGCGGAAGAATGACTGTCTGCCAAGCAACCCTGGCTCTAGTATCTCTGAGACCATCCTCCCCGGACCAAAGGAAGTTCCGAACTAGCCTCCTGAGCTGTGCCACGCTGGATCTCGAGAAACACCAGCAGGAAGCCACATACCAAGCCGTGGCTAGGAGGACCTGGTTAACTACCAGGGCACGACCTGCAAGGGAAAGCTTAGCAGTGCTCCAGAAAGCCAGCTTCCGTCGGATGGAGTCTAGCACCGGGAGAAACTGCTGAGCTGGCGTGATGTCTAGGCCAACCTGAAAACCAAGGTATCTAGCTGTCTGTCCCCGTGGAATCCATCTGAAACCCAAAAACCTCCCCCACTGAGAACACGCCCCGGGGTCTGTGAGAAAACCAACTGATTTGTTCCAATTGATTTTCGCACCAGCGGCCGAGCAGAAGACCTCCAGGGCCATCCGCACCCTCTCTAGCATCCTCTCATCGTCCTGGACATACAGGGCTGTATCGTCTGCGTACTCCGAGTCCAAAAGCTCCGTGTCCTCCCGGAGTGGAAGGCGAACACCCCTGATCCCTGTAGACCTCGCCCGAAGGTAGTAAGTCATAGCCTCGGCGAAGAAGAGAAACAGGTAAGGAGCAAGGGGGCAGCCCTGACGCACTGATCTCTCCAAGCTAAAGCGCTCACCCATCCTGCCTCCAATGATGACCCTGCTAGAAGCTGTCCTGTACAAAGCTGAGATACCCTGAATCCAACCTGCTGGGAAACCTAGCCGCTCCAGAGTCCCCTCCAAAAAGGACCAGTCCACTCTCGATCGTAGGCCTTCTCAAAGTCGAGAAGTAGAATGGCAAGGTGTGATCCGCTGTGCTGAGCCCACTCCGCCGCCTCTGAGAAGGTGAAGACATTATCCAGGATACTGGGATCCTGGACAAAGCCTGTCTGAGTGTCATGGATGAGGTCTGGGAGTAGAGGCCGCGAACTCTGGCGCTGATCATCTTGGCGAGGATTTTGTAGGCAGTGGTAAGGAGAGTGATCCGGCGCCACTGACGGATCTCCTGTCTATCTCCTCCCTTCGGGATGAGGCAAATCAGTCCCGAGGAAAGGCTCTCTGGCATCTGACCGCTGCTAAAAATCCTCTGCAGAGCTGCAAGGAGGGGCTGATGGATCTGGTCCCAGAAGGAGGTGAAGAATGCCCGGGATAGCCCATCCTCACCTGGGCATTTCTGTCCGTCGATGGCCATCAAGGCCTCCAACATCTCGTCCATGGTGAACGGTGCCAACAACGTCGCCTGTATGCTAGGCTGGACCAAGGATGGAATGTGCCTCCACACCTCCTCACGGTCACGTCGAGTACGAGGGGCAAGCGGCTCCTGCTGGAAGAGGGTCCTGTAGAAGTCAGTGGCCAACCCCAAGACCTCCCCCGGATCCGTAACGATGTGACCATCCGCTGTCCTGAGACTCCGAAGCTGATCACCTGCAGCTCTCTGGCCATGCGTCCTGAAGAACTCCCTGCACATTCGGTCACCCTTCCGGGCCCAGAAGGAGAGAGAGGCGTGATAGGAAAACTCTGAGCGATGCTGGAGTGTCTCCTCCAGAAGGGCTCTGGCTCAAAGGGCCTGGATCCGAAGCTCCTCCGAGCCCGGGGAAGCCTGCTGGAGTCGCTGAATGGAGGCGAGGTCCCTCCGAAGAGCTCTCTCTCTGCCCCACCAATCCTGTCGAACCTGTAGGGCTGCGAGCTGGCAGATCTGGCTGGACTCCTGCAAAGCCTGCGCCACCGAGCCAACCAGATCCACGTACTCGCCCCAGTCTCTGTCCCAAAGACTGCAAATACTGTTGCGCACATCCTCCCTCGAGAAAATGGAGTCAGGAATCCGGCATGAGCGGGGGGGAAGGGACTGAGCTGCCGAATCTAATGATAAGAACACTGGCGCATGGTCGGACAGTGTCGTCCCTGGAACTATACCCGCCTGACCGCCTCTGCCGATGGCCCAATCACTAACATAAAATCTATCCAGCCTCTCCAGGAGTCTGCCTCCTTCCCTGCGGAAGCCCCACGAAAAGTCCAAGCTCCCGTGCCAGCGTCGGAAGGACGGGTCTCGCCAACTGTCCCTTCCTCCTGTCGCAAAGATAAAAGAGTCCCAAGCTGACTGCTCTGCTTGAGACATACCTGTAAACTCCGGTCCTCTGCCCTGCTGGTCCTCCAAGGTCTCCAGATTGTTGAAGTCACCTCCAACAATCCAGGAATCCATGTCTGGGAGAATCCCTGTAAGTGTCCTCCAGAAGGTGGCTCTACAACGGAGATCTGTGGGAGCATAAATGTTGAGGACTCCAACTTTGGATCCCTCCAGTTCCACCAGGCCTACCCAAAGGGCACGGCCTGGGATCAGCGTGCCATGACCGAAAACTCCCTGGGCTAGCTGCTCGCCCACGGAGGTACAAACACCACCACTCCGCCCCAGTGCGCCGATCGAGGGCTCCCAATAAGTGTGAGAACGTCCAGGGAGAATCTTCCCGCATCTGCGGGAGTGAGCCGCAGAAAGCCTGTGCTCCTGGAGCAGAAGTACATCCAAACGACCTATCACTGCTGGCTGAAGTTCCTGTCTCAAAATGAGCTTCCTAGGACCATGGGTTCCAGAAGAGTGAAACCCGTTCACATTCCAGGAAACGAGGCGTAGGCTCATGGTGAGGGCTGGGAGGCTGCGAACAGCTGTCTGCTCGCGGTCGAAGTGAAGAAGAAGCTGACATCTCGGAGTGGAGATGCTGACGCTTATGGGAAGGTTTGGAGGGGGAGGCGGGGTCATCCTGCCCGTCCTTCAACACCTTCAGCAAAGGCGAGAGGCCTTTGGTACCATGAACGAAAGCTTTCTCGAGCCAGCTCGAGATCTCTGAGGTGGTCATACCGTAGAAAGCGCGGAGTTTCTGAGGGGTCCAGGCTCTGACATCTTGGGGGAGGGGCCAAGACAGGGGGGGCCTGAGAATCACAATCAGTCTGAAGCGTTTGGCGGCGCAACGCCACCGCAGGCGCACGTCGCCCTCGGACCACTGAGTCTCGAGAAGCTGCCCACCGGACGGGCCTATCCAGGAGCAAACCTGAGCATGTGTCTGCTCCCTGAGAGCCTCCCATACCGAGTCGTCTGTCCAGGTCTCGGTGCCGTCGCTAAGGAACGTGAAAGCAAAGCTAGGGCCATCCCTGGGGGCCAAGGCGGCTATCTTCCCATCCGCCCCTTTGCGGAGCGGGAAGATACTGATGTCGAGGCAAGCAGGGAAAGTCCTGAGGTCGGCCACATCCAAGTAGTCCCAGGGGCCAGATATGTAAAAGTCGCGGGGGAGCTCTCTCTCCTGAAGCTGAGGCCCGTCGGAGTCTGCTACTGAGGGGCTAGCGGACAGAGAAGCCTGCTCCGGTGAAGGTGTAGACTCAGGGTGTCCTGCCAACGGAGGGGGAGGGGGAGGAGGCTGGGGAATAGGCAACACAGACTCCTCAGGGGCGACTAGTGGAGGAGGAGGAGGAGGGGGATCGAGGGCTGCCCTCGGCTGAGGAATCGTCGGTGCAACTAGATCTGCGGGAGAGCTGAAAGAGGCGGGGGGGGGAGGGATGGGGATGCATCTGGAACTGGGGCTGAGAAGGAGGGGGGGAAGACTGAGGAGGACGAGGGGGGGGCTGAAGCTGCGGGTCGGGAGAAGTGGGGTGCAGATGGGGGATGGCCTAGGGCTGAATAGGAAGAGGCTGGGGAGAGGAGGAGAGGGGGACCTGAGTCTGTGGAGGGCGGGCTACCGTCGAAGAAGATGCTCTCCCAGGTCCCTGGGGCGGCTGCCTGTCAGGTCTCTGAGGTGCAACTGCAGGTTGGGTAACCTCAGCCTCTTTGCCTTTATCAGAAATCTTCTTGTTCTTTCCCCTTTTCCTTCTAACCTCAGTCCAGCCGCCAGCTAACTCTGGTCCGGCTGCCTCTGCTCCTCCTGGCGTGGCTGCCCGGAGGGGGGGGGAGGGGGCGGGGAGGGGGGGGGGCGGGGGGGGTCGAGAAGAGCTGGCGAAGCGTGGACAAACAGCCGCCAGGTGCCCGAAGCCGTGACACCTCAAACACTGCCCTGGCTGTCCGGTGACTACCATGCTCTGGGTGATGCTGCCGGCATTTGTCACGATCTCGATCACTGTCGGGAGAGTCGCAGGATCCGCCACAGCCACACGGACTCGGGGGGCTTCACCGCATCGGCGAAAGTATCGTGCATAACCCAGCCAAAGTGGGAGCCCAGCAATCGGCCGTAGCTCAGCAGCAAGACCTGGAAAAACTAGCGTCACTGGATGACGAGGTATACGGAACCGAGCACCAAAATCCACCGCGCTAAATCCGCGGTACCACGGGACTATCATGACAATCTTTCCATCCACAGTCGTGGGGGAGCCAGCAATCAGGTTGCTCGCCGCTTTCGCATTGGAGAGTTTGAGCCAGAAGATGCCCCTTCCCATAAGGGCCACCTCCTCAATATGGCCGTCCTCTAGCATGAGGGTGGACTGGAGCCAGTCCCTGATAGCTGATCTGGAGGGGGAATGTCCAATGACTCTGCCATAAATAGAGGTAAGGGCAAAGTCATTGGCAACCTCCTGAACCCGAGATGATTGTTGCTCTGTCAGGATGACGCGGTAGGCATTTGGAGAGGGAGGGTCCGTCTAGGCCTCCGGTTCCGGGCAAGGGGCCGCCATACCGCCAAGACAAACTGCGAGGCTTCCGATGAGGAAAAGGCTGCCACCCAAAAAAGGGAGGGGGGTAGATGCGGGAGGGTGGAGCCTGGGTGTGGCGGGAAGGATGGAGGGCGGGGGGCAGAGGAAGCGGGATGGGGGGGCAGGAAGCGGAGATGGCGCGGGGTGGAGGAGTGGGGGCGGGGATCGGGGGCGGTGGAGAGGAGGCGGGGACGAAAGCGGGGGCGGGGGAGAGGCGGAGTGGGGCGAGAGGCGGACGGGGGGCGGGTGAAAAAAAAAAAAAAAAAAGAGCGAAGGGACGGGGGAGGCGAAAAAAAAAAAAGGCGAGCGAAGGGACGGGCGGAGAGCGGGAAGGGGGACGGGAGTAAATGGAGGGGGGGGCGGTGAGGCAAAAGGGGGCGAGGGCGGGGGGCGAGGGGTGGGTGGGCGGAGCGGGAGGCGGGGGGGGGGGGGGTGTAAGTGCAGCGGATTTTTTTTTTTTTTTTGAAAAATCTTATGATAGGATAGATGGGATTTCCTAGAGGGCACCCTTCATTGTTTTGGATTCTCAGATGTATAAATTAGAGGGGTCTCATCTTTGTATACATCAGCCCACAACTAGGTGATCAGCTCGTCAAGAATGCCCTCTCGCCCCGTCTCTTTTTCTCTTTCGTGGCTGAAGCTATGAGCATTTTTCTGAGATCACAAGTGGATTATTTTGGGCTGAAGTTTCCCCAAGAAATAATGAGGAACTCCTAGATTATGAGTTGGCAGATGACACGGCTGTTTTTTTTTTTTTCAAGAAATAGACTTCCATTAAGTAAGAGAAAAAACCCGCGAGAGCAAGCTCTAAGCTGAATACATCATGAAATCATGAGGATAAACAAACCCCCTCAAAGTGAGGTGGAAAACAACCAAGGCTGAGAGGCTGAAAGTGCCACCTCCACCCTGTAGGAGTCTCAGAGAAGAAAGGAGAATCCTTCCATTCCCTGAAGAAAGAAGCCCTCCTAGTAGCGGAGGCTACACAGCTGTTTTTTTGGATGCCACTCCTCAAACACTCATTTCTTTTAGGGTAGCCTTGGATTTGTTTTGTACTGCAGCTGGTGCACATATTAATTGGAGCAAATCCAATGGCTTTTTGGATGAGTGACGAGGACACTCCAGATTGGGGGGCTGATTTTGGTTTTACTTGGATTCAGAGGGGTGCTCCTGTCTGATATCTAGGATGCCAGGTTGGTATGGGTATCTCTTTGTCACAACAGTTTGCTCCAGTGTTAGAGAGCATCAGGAGAAAACTCCTCTTTTGGAGTTTAGCCAAATTAGACCTGGATTCCAGGGACGTAGTTGTTAACCAGGTTTTACTAGTTGTGGCATGATATGTTTTCTCTTGTTGGTGCAGCTCTAGGGAATGCATTACTCAGCTTAAGAGGCCTATAAGGAATTTCTTATGGAATGGGCTAGATGGCACCACAGACACTGTAGCCAAGGTGTCTTGCAAGGCCTTGATCCTTCCCACAAAGGATAGATGCAGCCCTACCCAAGGTTTGGGTGGATACATATGACATGCAAGTTGTTTGCTCTACTTGGATGGGGGCTTTTTCGAGGATAGGTCCATCCATCTCATACCATAGCCTGCATATGGACTGATACCATCCATAATGGAGGAGCTCTCCATTCTTCTAAGAGTCTATAGCAGGGTTGAGGTGGCATTTTTAGCCTCCTCCTCGCTTTCTTTTGTTTTCAAGAAAATTACTTCATTAAGTATGAATGAAAACCATGAGTGCAAGCCATGCTATGCATGAGGAAAAGAAAACAGCTCAAAAAGAGCTAATAAACATCCAAGGTGGAGGCTGAAAATGCCACCTCAACCCTGAGGGAGACTCAGAGAAGAAAGGAGATCCTATCCAAACTCTGAAAAAAGTAACTATCCTGGTAGTGGCTGCTCTGGAGGATCCCTGCATGCTCGCCCAGATGGCCATCAGAATGTGTACCGTGTCGGCCATAGCCTAGAGGGGTGAACTTGGGTACCCTCCATCACCTCTGTACACCTGGCTGTCCAAATATGCCAAGCCGCAGATCAGCCCACAACCAGGTTTTTTATTAGTGGAGTCAGGGGGGACAGGTTTGAGATTACCAGATCAGTCCGCCAGGGATGCCCTTTAGCCTCCTTTCCGTTCTTACTTGTGTGGCTGAAGCTATGAGCTATTACATTAGAGCTCAAGCTGATAATGTAGGGCTCAAGCTTCCTTTGAGGCAGGAGGATGAGCTCTTAGACAGTGAGTTGGCAGATGATACGGCTGTTTTTTTGGATGCCACTCCACAGACACTGCTTCATTCATGACAATGTTGGATTTGTTTTGCATTGCGGCAGGTGCACACATTAATGGCTTTTGGATCAATGATGAGGACGCTCTAGACTGGGGGAATGACATAGGGTTCACTTGGATTTAGAGGGGTGTTTCCATCAGATATCTGGGACGCCAGGTTGGGGTGGACATCTCTCCAGCATAGCAGTTTGCTCCCGTGTTGGAGAGTCTTAGGAGGAAACTCATCTTTTGGAGTTCTGCCAGACTTGACCTTGCATCCATAGTTGTGGTTGTGAACCAGGTATTATTGGCCACTGCCTGGTTCGTTCGCTCTTGTTGGTGCAAGTCTAGAGGCTATATCGCTCAGCTCATGAGACCTATCAGAAACTTCCTATGGAGCGGTTTAGATGGCACCTCAAATGTTGTAGCTAGGGTGGCTTGGGAGACCCTCATTCTCCCCATAGGAGAAGGTCTCAATATTATTGCCCCAAACTTGCAATGTATGGCCTTGCTCTGCAAGTTTGTAGTACATGGATTGATGCTTAGACAGGAGCCCTGGAAAGATTTTGTCTCACACAGCATTCAATCTTGTACTCCATCTCATGGGGAAGATCAGAGTCCACTTAGTGGGAAGCGTTCTCAGGGACGGGCATTCCTTTATAGGTTATTGCCTTGCGGGATGCACATGAGCATACCCTAGTCTTTGATGTTCAGTCAAGAGGTAGACTTACCAAGTCTTATGATGATATTCTTTTGGAGGTTGTCTTTCAACCTATCAGGATTGCAAGTTTCATGGAGTGGGGCACGGACTCACAGTGGTATCTTGACTCCGATTCTCTTCTCCTTGCGTTGGGGTCTTGGGGACTTTGGTTATACGGTGGTTCCACTATTAGGTTCCTGCAGTGGGACCCAGGGGAGTGGGAATGGATTGATGAGGGGCACCTAGAGAAGAGCATCCCCTTCTTTCGTTATACAGTTAGAAATCCCCGGAGATTTTAGTTCAGCAGTAGAGGTTTGAGGCCCTCATTGGGATAGTTTTCAGATTTCTACAGTTGTGCGGTAAAACTTTTGGTGTAGGCTTTGGAAATCCCTCAGGAATAGAAAGATCCCTCTTTTCTTTTGGCTTTCTATTCATGGAGGTATTGCAGAGAACCTGTGGAGATCCAGGTTCGGGGCTGTTGACGCTACTTGTCCTTGTTGCCACATAGCAGCTGAGTCAGTACAACATTGCCTTTGAGAGTGCAGACAGGCGAGGACGATCTGGAAAGGTGTTGTAGGATTTTCAGCATCTTTCATACATCACCTTTCCATATGACCTGGGGTTGAGTAGCATGGATATCTCTTACTGGCCCTCATGTGTTCTTCGAGGGACATGATAGAAATCCTTCTTTTTTTCAAGTTTGTATTGAGGGTTTTCAGCTAACCCATTCTAGGTGGTTGTTTTGTTCATGCCATGCATGATGTATTTCTGCTTTGAACTTGCTCTTGTGGGGTCTTTTTCATACTTGATAGAAGTCTCTTTCTTGAAAAGAAAAAAGTGTTGAAGATCGTCAGATAAATTGTACATGTTATGTAGTCTTTTGGAGCCACCAATTCTGAGCTTTGTTCCCATATCTCTTGAATGATGAGAGGTACAGGTCGTGGATTCATCTCTTACTGTGTTTTTGAGTTGAAGGTCTGTTATAGCCGTCACTTGCAGTCCCTCGGTTTCTTTTATCAGTGGTGGGGACCCATCTCTTGGTTCAGCTTTAGGCATCGCACATGGATGAAAGGGACCTGGATACTAGAGATTTTGAGGGATCTTCTTCTCATGGAGATGTTGACTCTACACATAATGTATGATCTGAGTACATCCGTTACCCAAGTCCCTTTTGTCCTCGACTACTTCTAGTGCCCCCCTCTTCTTTACCACTCCCATCTCTATAGATCCTCTAGTACCTCCTTCAATTTCTTTGCATGTTCCATTTGAGCCTTCACGACTCTTGACGTGCCTTATTTCTCCTTCAGCCCGCCCATCCCTTCCCACAACACGGAGAGGGATGTGCTGGATCTTACCATGTCCTTGCGTGCGGACATTTAGAGGGGTATCACAATCCATGCTCAAGCTTCGATCATTTGATAATCCAATTGTGACACAGGTGATACCACACTTGCTCCAATCGGCATTTCAGTGCCATGGCACCTTTTCTACCAAGTGGGACCACTGTTGGAGGTTGACATCTTCCGATGTTACCTAGTGAATGAGGGCCTGTGCTTGTGGGTGTGCCTGCCCAGTGTGAGGTTAGGGTAGGTAGAGAGAGGGCCTTTGTTTGTGGGTGTGCCCACCCCCGTGAGGATAGAGAGGTCCTTCCATGTGCAGTTGCACTATCTCCAGGCACGGGACAGGCTCCCAAGGTCAGCCTATGTGCTGTGTGGCAGCTTTTGGAGGCACCTAGGGTTGTGGGCGGGGCTAAAGGTGCCCCTTGCTGCGCACCTTGGAGGCATGCGATCACCTGTAGAGGAACTACTGTCCTCAAAAAAGCTCCCATCCAAGTGGTGGAAGTAATGGGCATCCCTCTCGTAGACCACAACTTCATAATATTTCAGTCCCCTATCATGATGAGCTAACAGCCCTCAAGGATTCTATGAGGGAGATGCTGATTTTTCTTAGCCATGGGCACATCTAAAAGCTGGAGGCACCCATCATGCCTACCACCTAAGGGATGGATATTATTTATTCATGGAGGACAAGCTATGCATCACAAAGCAACTTAGATCCAAAGTGATAGAAGAAAGCCATAACCCACCTTATGCTGGCCATAGGGGAAATATGGCCACTTTTGCAGCCATGGAAAGACTTTTCTATTCCAAATATGAGAGAGGAAAACCCAAAGTTTTACTTCAGCCTCTACCCATTCCTGAAAGGCCATGGGAGCACATCACCATGGACTTTATTATAGGAATCCCCAAGACAAATCAAGGCCATGACATGATTTGGGTAGTCGTAGATCGCTTCAACAAGCAAGCCCATTTCATCCCCTGCAGAAAGAATCTTAAGGCACCCGAAGCGCCCATTTATTTATCAGACACGTCTTTAGGCACCATGGAATGCCCAAGTCTATAGTATCAGACCAAGACTCTCACCTCTGTTAATCCCTTATTATTTGGAACCCATTCACGTTTCTTTTGCAAGCATCCCTCATAGAGTTGTTTTATTGTATATCTTCTCAGGAGATTGGTTCATACCATAAAGCTGTGAATATTATAGGAGTTCCCTTGTCATCCTTTTCTATCTTAGCAACCTTTGCAACCCAAATTGGGCCACCTTGGTCATCCAACTTTGAACCTGGATCAGATGCCCAAACTGCAAATAAGTTGCAAGGTTGGAGGAGAGGGGAGGAGGAGTTGAAAGGTTAGGACATGCTTTAGGGCATGCTTTTGGATGTGGAGGTGTAGAAGGTCCAAGAGTGCAAGTTCAATAATGGGGAAAGTAGGATGAGGTGACAAGATTCCTTGTGCCAACCCTCCACTTGTCCTCCTAGATGTTTGAACGTATTATAAAATTGGAAAGAGACCAAGGGAGTATCATAGACTTGGGATATAGGAGTTGATATATGTGGAAAAATGTGGCCAAGTGTTATCGCACACAATTGAGAGTGCATAGGAAGAACTGCTCCAAAAAGATGGAAAACAAGGGGAGGAGGGGGGTTTACATATAGCCCATCCCCCTCCCTAGTTGGTCTGCATATAGGGGGACCGACCAGCCTGATATGAGGGCTGACCCACCCCTCCTAGAGCCAACTACAGGCCCCTAGGGCAAGCCCATAGGGCACCGACCCGCTGCCCTATATATAGGGCTGCTCCACGCCTCACAAGGGGCTGTCCTCCTACCTGACTGCACATGCTAGGGGGCCGGCCCCCTCAGCCCTCTGTAAGGGCTGGCAAACAGGCCTGCAAGGGGCTGGTCCCCTGCCTCAAGGGCCAAACGCTATCGAGATATGGTTGTGGAAGATACCATGGGAGGGAGACAACCTAGAAATACTAGGTTTCAAATCGTTCCTCCACACGAGATGGAAGATGGGGCGGTGCTTCTAGGAGAGGAGGGTTCACTAGTTATCTCCAATTGTTCCTACAATTTGAAGGTAAAACTTGGAGATAGATAAGAGGGATACCTTTGGGGTTATTTTTCTCCCCGTTATGGTGCAACTTATAGCCTTTTTATTACAAATATAATTTTTGTGTGAATGGCGAGGCAGAGCAAGAGTAATTGATATATTGATGGCATGTACTTGGTCAATATACCAAATCTAATTATCTTTTTTATGGATGGTGAACTTTTTATCTACCCATTAAAATCTATTAAGGTCATAGCTATTGGGTATCACTACATGCAAGCATGCTTTCTTCTTTATAACTCAAAGCAAACGTCATATAAAAATCACATGAAATAAAGAGACCCAAAATTAGTTGACACTATTATGGATAGCAAAATTGTCTTGCTAACCATTATAAGGACACATATATAGACTCAGCTATTGTGCATCCTTACCACGCTTGTTGCAGTCGAGGTGCCAGAAGGTCTACACTTGCTTCGTGGACTTTCGGAAGGCTTTTGACACAGTCCCTCAGGCGACTACAGGAGTTGGATCTCCCAGAGGTCATGATCTGGGGAGTGATGAGCCTATACGAGTCCGTTAGAGGGTGAGTCCGTGCTCCTGGGGGGCTATCAGATTGGGTTGAGAGCACCATACGGGTGAAGCAAGGTTGCCCCCTCTTACCGACTCTCTTTGGGCTATACACTGATTAGATCACATTCTTTGTCGATCTCCTAGGAGGAGAGGGCTCCCTATTGGCTGATTTGATGGCTGATTTGATGGTAGAGATACTACTATATGCAGATGACATAGTCCTCATTTTGTCCTCAGCTAAGGGATTGCAAAAACACTTGGAGGCCTTAGAGATGTTCTGCAGAGAGAGGGACCTGACAGTAACCCTTGGGAAAACCAAGGTTATGATCAGAGAGGTGGTGTCCCTGAGGGACGGATAGCAAGGAGTGAAGGTACATTGGGCTGTCAGCCCCTTCATCCTCCTCTTTCTGAGCCTTCTCCTTACAAGACAAAAATCCTAATTTTGCCCACATTCCCAATTGACAGTTAGTTGGATGGGCTGAACTACGGAGTTTGGCGGGTGATGATGGAGTCTGTGTTACAGTCATATGATTTGGTAGATTTCATATTGATAGGAGTTTCCAAACCCGATCCCCTTGCGTCCAATCTTGGCATCCTAGAGCAGAAGGAGGCCGAGTCCTTGTCTCAGCTCTGGGACTGTGCCGATGCAAGGGTGAGATAATTTATTTTCCTAAACTGTACTCCTCATGTGATTAATCATGTGGCCAAGAGTATCTGGTAGCATTTGGCGTCCTTGTAGAATCACATCTCTCCCATGAAGAGGGGTTCTCTGGAAGTCCAGATGCACTGTTGGATCCCAAGAAGCCGTCATGGATGCGGGAGGAACTTCAGTTGGAGATCCTCGAGGTAGGGAAGCAGACATCGTCCGAGGACATGGCCATAACTTATCCCAGTTATCCTCTCAGTATGGGGCCTTTTATTTGTCCTTGATCACAAGTGGAAGGATGAATGCATTGACCTGGGAGGAATTGGTTCCGATGGTGCTTGACCAGGAGGAGGGATTTGTAGATTGTATCTATGAGAGTCAGCCCAAGGCTTTGATGCCTGAGTAGAAAGGTAGAAAGCAGTTGACAGCTGAGGAACAAGAAGCACTCAAGACGTCCCGTACGTGTAATCGATGTGGCCAGAAAGGCCATTGTTGGCAGGCAGTGTCCCCAAAGAAATCGTGAGGGGACCAGTAAGAACCAGTTAGATAGAGGTACCATAAAACTAGACGGAAGCTTATAAAACTCAGATGGAATCTCACACGCTCTTTGAAACCCATCTCGCTCTTCTGAGAGACAGCCATAATTGCGAACGTAACTTCCTTAGTAATAACCAGCAAGTACACTTCTTTTCCACTGTCCCTCTCTCCCTCTCTCTACAAAGACAATAGGGCCCAGGACAACATGTCGGGCTGGACCCCCCCGAAGGTATTTTATTACTTGAAGAGAATCTGTTACAAAAGTTCAGCGTAGAGCTGTCTGGTACTCTCTCTCCTTCAAAACGTGAAAAATCCCCTTTATTACAAGAGCTTCAAGCTCATTTCAAATTGGCAACATGCCACTTGTCTAAAATCTAGACTAAGTCCTATTACATGCCACTAAGGGCCATTCTGGAGTCTTCAAAGCACTTGGTCACACGAACCGCCTCCTAGATGCTTGTCAGGCTCCCGTTACGCTTAGGAAAAATAATTCTTCCTAGTACCTGCAACAATTAATTAAAGCGCACCACCATGGGACCCATTAATTGTTAGCGCTTTGCATGCAAATAACACACTGTGGACTAATTCTAGTCACGGTGGGCGTCCCCACTGAACACATGTGCACATCTAAACAAATATAAAAAATATATATATTTATTTATTTATTCTCTGGTTGACCGGAGTCAACACTCTTGATTATAATTAAGGAGCTTTGACCAAGGGTCGAGGCGCCTTAATTATAGCCAAGTCTCTCCAACCGAAGTTGGCACATCTTGGTTAACCGGGTTTAACCCTCTTGGCGCATGCCAAGTCTTGTTGACCGAAGTCAACACTCTCTGACCATAGTTAGCTCTGTGGTTCTCTGGTTAACCGCAGTTAACCCTCTTGGTAATAAACCAAGTCTCCTTGACCGAAGTCAGGTTTACTTGACTAGAGTCAAGTATCTTTGATCGTAGTCAATCCTTTGACCATTAAAATAACTCTTTGACCATAATTAACACATATAACCTCTAACTTGGACTTCAATGCAAAGGTCCAAGTGTACCTGGTAAAGTCATCAATGAATGTCACAAAATAATAGAAGCCTCCAACTGAAGCAGCCCGCATGGGACCACACACATCACAGTGAATCAGGAACAGCTTGCGTGATGCCCCAACTCTACCATCTTTAGGTATGGCATAGTGGTGCATCTTGCCAAGCAAGCAAGCTTCACATAAATGCTTATGAGGCATCTACATCTGTGGCATATCCTCAACCATTGTAGGCAACCTTACCAAGGCATTAAAGTTGAGATGCCCAAACCTCTCATGCCACAAATAAGTGTTAGGCAAAACATCTACATCAACTACATGAGCATCATGAGCTGAACTGTCACTGCATCTATCATATGCCTCCAGGCTGTACAAGCCCCCCTGAAGAGTACCAGTCAATACAATAGCATCGGCATGACTCAAGTCATAGACTGCACACCTATGCCCATCAAACACATATCCTATTCAAGAGAAAACAAACTATGAGAATATAGACCAATAAAAATGCACATGATCAAAATAAATCCAAAATCATAAACACTTTGAAGATCCTATGAATTACCTCCTGCACCTCCAAGACTTGAGCAAGTTTCACTTGAAAGTTAATTCATGAAATAGCCTTTAAAGTAAGTTTTGATTGTACAAGATTGTAGATGATAGGCTTTTGTTTCTTTCCAATACTAAAAGCATAAATAATATTGACATTTACCTTTCTTCTCTTAAATTTGTTTACCCTTAAGGCCTTTTCCAAGCGTATTATTTTTTGATTTTTCTAATGAGGAGCAAGTTTATTATAGATTCAGCCTTAATAAGTAACACACAACCCAATGGATGTTGATATTATCTACCTTCTCATCACCCTCTCAAGATAAAGAAGAAAAAATTTGCCTTACTAATGACAATACAGAGCATTCAAACTTTATGCAATGCATAACCAAATAATAAGCACGTTCAAGAAAGGAAAGAATTAAGGCGAGGATGTGTTAGAAAATGGGATGAGAGGCAAAATGGGACTTCCAAAAAAGGAAAGATAACACAAATTTGAATGGTGAGAGAAAGATTTTGAAGTGCGAGAATGAATTTCTCAAGCCAAAATTTGTACTAGAAGCTTGTTATAATTAGAAACCAACCTTGATTTCTATTAATAATCTATGTCATGAGACTTTCCTTCACTTGACACTTGCACAATACCTTACGTGCTTGGTGACTTTTTGGGATTGCTTCCCCTTGGTCATTCCACTCCCCTATCCTCCTCTATTCCATCCTTCCTACCTCTACTCTACACTTCTCATCCCTCTGTTGCCCTTTTCTAGCCCTTTTTGGGCCTTTTCTTACCTATTTGGGAGGTTGGTGTTGTCTAGTTTTCTTATCAACCACAAGCTTATTTAAGCCCCTTGGGCTTGGGCAAGGCCTTGCGTAAGACTCACCTTCTATCCTTGGACTATTGTGCATAAGGAGTCAAAGGCCACGAGAAGCTAACTTTGATGGTGTAAGTGTAAATATCAAGGAAGAGGAGGGATCAAGAACTTTCACATCAAACAACACTACATGTGAGAATGTTGAGGGTTTTGGTTCCTCATGTGAGGAAGTTAATCTCATGTGAGGAAGTTGATTTTCAATAGGAGACTTCTAGGCTATACTTACATTGAACTCATGGAGTTTGGAAAATTAGATTATACTATGGATTTTTAGTGTTCTTTCAATAATGTAAAAATTGTGAGAATTCTAAGCATTTTCAAAAGAAAAAAAAACTATGTTACTCAAGTTAAATGGTTTTAGCGAGTCTTGGTATGCAAAAAATTGTACATTTGCAAACAGCTAGTTTTTCAAACATTCTTTGGGAATCTTTTTAGAAGCTACCTTTTAGTTGTTTTAATGTAATGTTTTTGTTTAAAATGGAGCCTTGTTTTCTTCCTCCACCACCATCTTCTCCCTCCTCCTCCACCTCCACCCCACATTTTGTCCTCCACCTTACCACCATCCACCCCCATTTTCACCACGTCTCACTCCTCTAGTCAATCCCCCCTATAGTCCTCTTTCACCCCTCTCATTTCCCATCTCTCACCCCATCGTCTCAACTTGCAATTCCACCCTCATTTCCCCCCCTTTAATCTACCTACAACTCGCCCTTCTCCCTGCATTCCACTCGTACTCCCTCTCGCTCCTCCCTTTTTTCCCCTTCGCTCTCAATCTCAACTGTCATGCACTCACCACCAACAATCGCGTCCTCACTCCTTGCATCCTTACCTTGCAAAAATCACCCCCTCACTCCTTGCATCCCTACCCTCCACCTCCTCTAGGTTGCAGCATTAAGGGACATACTTTCGAGTTGCATTCTTCGACCATAAGCACAACTACATTAAAATGGTATAAAAAGTACTTTATTTGACATGTCTTAAATATGGATGCCAAACATGGATAGCAATTAAATCCTACTTATGCACTAGAAGATTCCACAAAGATAGATATAGAAAGTACTATATCTGACATGTCTCGAGTTTGTATTCTAGACACATATGAGCCTTGCCCATGCACTAGAAAATTCCCTAAGAAGATATAATATTGGAATGCTAAAAAGCAATATCCCATGTAAATCCTCGATATCAACTCTTGACATTTTCAAGAAACACAAAGTATAACAAATTTCAGACAATACAAATAATGAGTGAATTTTCAATATTCTTGGAAACAATAAATGGTCCATATTAGGTGGTAATTCCAATTGACCATAAGATACTCAAACCAAGGGCAAATCAACAAGGAAGGTGAAAAAGGATTCCAAATAAAATACCTCATTTCAAAATACAATCGGGAAAAATTCCAACATGGATGTATTGTAGAAAATCTCAACATTTATTCATCAAGAAAGATTACTTCAACCTATAGGATGAGATACAATTAAACAACAAAGGATGAAATCTATCTAGATATAAAAGAAAGATATGTCCTATTTTGCATCCAAGGAAATCAACAACCTCCTTGCCCTAACAAAGGCTGCAACAATTGATAGACCATGGAAATATGCTAAAGGAAATACGAATGCCTCAAATACAAAATGCAAATAACAAAAAAGTTAATACTATATTCATAAAGATGGGACAAAAACCTAGGATATTGTCATTAGTTAAAAATTGGGTCCAAGCCATCCCAATCAACAATCGAATACTTTCAACCAACGGCATTTATTTGACCCAAGAGATCCAAAGTAAATTGGCATATAAACACATGCATACACATAACCATATACAACAAACATAGCCAATAAATATAGCCATATACAATAAATTGGCATACACATGCATACACATAGCCATATACAATATCTAGATTGATGTGTCAAGTGGAGCTCCCATACCACAAGACACTACAATTTGTATCCAATTGAGTTTGGAAGGGCGTAAAAATGTTAGGAACTCTATTCTAAAGTCCAGGCATAGTCCATAATTGAAGTTAACAATTTTGAACTATATGCTCCAGGCAGCAAAAGATATCCGACAAACTCCAAGAGTGCTTTTGCACAATCCATAAATGAAAATAAGAAGAAAGTAAGAGCACAACAGATGCATAGAGGTCTCTAACCTCTGAATTCAATACACATTAGCATACAAGAACCAAGTATAGGCAGCTCAAAGATATTGAGTTTAGAGGTCTCCAACCTACACATTGCACAAGCAAGTACATTTAGCTCAAAGGTATTGGCATTTCCATTACCACCAAGGCACATCCAAAAAGTCACCAACTAGATCCAAGATTATAAATGCAAATCATAAGCCTCAACATCGATAGGATCATTCTTATCTCTATTAATTGCACCTCTCATCCAACTATCAATCAAACACCAAGATTCTTAGATTCCTTCATTTAGTAAAAAAATAGACATTCCTTGAGCCAAAATTTATTCCAAACAAGAAAATCAAGGATAACAGAAGGGTCAACATGTTAGGAAAGCAAAGAAGGAACCATGCCAATAATTATGAACATGTAGAGTCTTGTATTCATGGTATTACCTACTCTCAAAATCAATTACATAACATAGAGTCCCACATTGGAGACCTATTATGGAGGCCCAACTTATTTTACTACAGTCAACAAAATTAAAAAAGGCCTAAAATTCTTCAATAAGCTCTTTGGCTAAATAAAAAGGCCAATTGATGGAAGAACAATGTAGGCAAGAGGCATACACTACTTTGACAACAATAGTCACATTAAAAGAAAGTAAAGATCAATTACCAATGTACAATTCTCTAGCAACCAATAGGATTCCATAGCAAACACAAAATGAAAAAACTTCCAATCACTTGATACTCCATGAGGGGTATTTAAATCAAAAGGAGGGAGTTATTAGCCTTATGTCCACAAGGATAAAAGAGCACAATCGAGGAGGTGAATACATGTCTTCAGCATTCATGAACTTTTGCAAAAATCACGGCATTCGAAGACAATTCACCTGTGCAGATACTCCTCAGCAAAATGCAAGAGCTGAAAGGAAGAATGGGACTTTAGCAGACAGTGCTAGAGCAATGCTTAGTGAAAAGCATCTTCCGAATCAGTATTGGGCAGAAGCAATAGCTACAGCTAACTACTTGTTTAATCGGCTTCCTACTGAACCGATACAAGGTATGACTCCTTATGAAGCATTCACTGGACACAAGCCACGCATTGGGCATCTCCGCATATTTGGTTGCATAGCATATGCCCACATACATGATGATCATCGCAGGAAATTGGATGCGAAGTCACGCAAATGCATCATGGTTGGCTACAGTGAAGAAAGCAAAGCATACAAATTGTATGATCCCATCAACCGCAAAGTCATTATCTCCAGAGATGTAATCTTCGATGAGGAATCAAAATGCATAACCTCACCTACACAGGAGATAGAAGCATTGACTTCACAGTCACCTATAGAACAGGTTGATGAAGAAGAGCAAGAATTGCCAGCAACACCCCAAGCAGCGCCACAGCAGCTCAGACGGTCTACTAGGGAAAGCAGACCACCAGCTAGATTGACATATGCTCAGAAAGGCAAAGCAATTCAGGTGGAAACCACCAACTATGCCCTTATGACTACCATCATGGCTACAGAAGAGCCAGTGTACTTCGAAGACGCAGTAGACAAGCCAGAATGGCAAACTGCTATGAATGAAGAAATGGATGCTTTGTATAAAAATAACACTTGGGAATTATGCGACCTTCCACCAGGAAAGAAGGCCATAGCCAACAAATGGGTATACAAAGTGAAGTACAATCCAGATGGCAGTATTCAGAGATACAAAGCCAGATTAGTTGCAAAAGGATTTGCACAACAATATGGCCAAGATTATGATGAGACTTATGCTCCAGTAGCAAAGATGGATTCCATACGGTTCTTGATATCACTAGCGACACTCAGTAAATGGAATGTGTATCAGCTCGATGTCAAGAATGCATTTCTCAATGGTTATCTAGACGAGGAAGTCTACATGCAACAACCAGTCGGTTATGCTGAACCAGGAAAGGAAAACAAGGTTTGCCATCTCAAGAAAAGTCTCTACGGCTTAAAACAAGCACCCAGAAGTTGGTACAGCAGAATTGACAAGTATTTTGCTGATCTGGGATACATGAAGTCTAATGCAGATCATACTCTCTACTACAAAGTTCAAGGGGACGACATTACTATTGCACTTTTATACGTAGATGATCTGATTGTGACAGGAAGCAAGGATAGCTTCATCAGAAAACTAAAACAAGCCTTATCTGTAGAGTTCGACATGAAAGATCTTGGACTTATGCACTATTGTCTTGGAATTGAGTTCTGGAGAGATTCAGATAGCACATTCATGAGTCAACTCAAGTATGTTGACAGTCTCCTGAAGAAGTTTCATACGGCAGATTGCAAGATTGCAGCCACTCCCATGGAACAGAGTTTGAAACTTACTAAAGATTCAGAAAAGCCTAAAGTCAATGACAGATACTACAGGCAACTCATTGGATCTCTTATATATCTGACAATCACACGGCCAGATATTTGTTATGTAGTAAGCTCACTAACACAGTTTATGGCAAATCCAAAACAGTCTCACTGGAATGCAGCCAAAAGAGTCTTGAGATACATCAGAGGTACAAGACAGTTTGGGATAGAATACAGAGGAAGTCATCCACGGTTGTATGGATACTGTGACAGTGACTATGCTGGAGATCATGAGACCAGGAAATCGACACAGGGATATGCATTTTTCCTTGGTCAAGGTGCTATATCATGGTTGTCAAACAAACAACCAACTGTTTCTTTGTCTTCGACTGAAGCAGAATATAGAGCACTCACTACAGGTGCATGTGAGGCTATATGGCTCAGAAGACTATTGTTAGAAACAGATTACTTTGATGAGTCAAAGCCAACAACAATATACTGTGATAATCAATAGGCTCAAGCATTGGCCAAAAATCTAGTATATCACTCCAGGACAAAGCACATTGATGTCAGATTGATGTCAGAGAGCACTTCATCAGAGAAAGAGTGTTACTTGGTGACATCACACTACAGCATTGTGATAGCAAAGAAAATGTTGCAGACATCTTTACCAAACCACTCGGTAAAGAGCTATTCGAGAAACACCGACGACTAGCTCTTGGTTTGATGCAGAGGAAGGACATTCCCATTAAAGGGGTGTGATGGAATGTAATGCTCAGTCCTTCTTCGATTCCCCAGAATCATCATCTTGAGGGAAGGCCTACTTCATGATGTTGATCTTGAGGGAAGGTGTTGAGAGTTCACGCTCAACATCATGTGATCATGTGTGCATAGCACCATCACGTGATCATATGTGCAAAGCACTAACCTTATAGAGTGCTATAAAGGAAAGGGTTAGATTCCCTAACCCTAACCCTAAAAGGGTTTGTATATATTCTATTTTTTCAACTAATTCTAGTGTACAATTAGTCATTTGTGGTGTGCTCTCTAGCTGCGCCCTCTCTCCTCATCTCCACTCTTCTCCTCTCCCCTCTTCATATTTTGTCAGAAACTAGATCCTAAGTCTACAAAACGCATCTTTCTGGGTTATGAAAGTGGAGAGATGGGCTATCGTCTCTGGGATCCAAAAGCAAAGAAGATCATACGCAGCCATGATGTAGCCTTCAATGAGAAGAAGATGCATAAGGCACCCATGAGGGATGTGGAAATGAGGAGAATCACTTTCCAGGATGTGAATCCACTTGCATATATTGATAGACAGCAAGCTGTCCATGCACCAAATGTGCAAGAAATGGTACCACCAAGTACTCCCACAGGTATACAATCAAGGGTAGATGATGGATCATCTATTGGTGGAAATGATGAGCCAAATGTGGCTGATATGCAAGTGGGACAACAAGTTGAAATGCCCTTGAGAAGATCATCTAAAGTGTCTAGACCGCCTGATAGGTTTGTTCTAGGGGTAGACTATGTGATGCTTACTGATTGCGGGGAGCCTTCTTGCTACAAAGAGGCTATGATGCATGAGGATCAATGCAAGTGGGAGTATGCTATGCAATCAAAGATGAGTTCACTTATGAAGAATAAGACTTGGGACTTGGTTTCTTTGCCACACATGGAAAGAAAGCATTGCCATGTAAATGGGTCTACAAGATGAAGGTCACAGGTGATGACGTGCCTAGGTACAAGGCCTGTTTGGTCACGAAAGGGTTCAAGCAAGAGAAGGGTGTGGACTTTGATGAGATATTCTCTCTGGTTGTGAAGATGACCACACTTAGATGCATGCTTGGGCTAGTGGCAGTAGAGGATATGGAGCTTATGCAGATGGATGTCAAGACAGCTTTCTTGCATGGGGATCTGCATGAGGAAATTTACATGGTGCAGCCGGAAGGCTTTGAAGAAAAGGGCAAAGAGCATTTAGTTTCCAAGCTGAAGAAGAGTCTCTATGGTCTTAAGCAAGTGCCTAGAGAATGGTATCACGAGTTTGATGCTTTCATTCAGTCCCAGGGTTTTAGAAGGAGTGAAATTGATCACTGCCTCTACACTAAAAGGGCTAAGGATAATAGCCTGATTCTCCTGGCACTATATGTGGATGATATGCTATTGGCTAGCAAGAATACTTATGAGCTAGATGCATTAAAGGCCAAGTTGCATGAGGCCTTTGATATGAAGGATTTAGGACTTGTAGGTCATATTCTTGGTATGCGCATCACGCGTGATCGGAGTAGGAAAAACCTTTGGCTTTCACAGAAGGAGTATGTTATAAAAGTATTGCAGTATTTTAATATGGAGGGGGGGAAGACAATGAGTACTCCATTGCCTCCATATGTGAAACTAAGTCATACAGATAGTCCCAAATCAGATGAGGAGAGGGCCATGATGGCCAAGGTTCCTTATGCATCAGCGGTTGGGAGTCTTATGTATGCTATGATAGCTACTAGACCAGACATTGCATTTGCAGTGGGAGTTGCTAGCTGGTATATGGAAAGAGGCATTGGGAGGCAGTTAAGTGCATTATGAGGTACATAAAGGGTACCAAGGAGATGTGCATCTGCTTTGGTAGAGGAGACATGCTGTACTTGGGTACACAGATTCAGACTATGCAGGGCATGTGGATAGCAGGAGATCCACTTCTGGTTATGTGTTCACCTTTGCAGGTGGTGCAGTGTCGTGGATGTCTCACGCACAGAAGTGTGTTGCGTTGTCTACCACAGAGGCTGAGTATGTTGCAGCCACAGAGGGTTGCAAGGAGGCTATATGGCTTGATCGGCTAGTGGGAGATTTGGGGATTCATACAGGTGTACCAACATTGCATAGTGATTCCATGAGTGCTATTCAGCTAGCATAGAATCCAATCTTTCATGCAAAGACCAAACACATTGAGGTCAGATACCATTTCATCAGGGAGGTACTTGAGGACAAGTGCATAGAGCTTGTCAAGGTTCATACAAATGATAACCCTGCAGATATGCTGATAAAGAGTCTACCTAGTCAGCGGTTTGAGTATTGTCATGCATTGATGGGCATTGGATATTATGCTCACTGGTTGTTCTCCCTTAAAGGCACATTGTCCTTTAAGTGGGACTTTGTGGGGGTTAAAGGTCACTGTGCCTTTACCCCGGTTATGTACAATACTCAAACACATATATAAATGAATGAAAAAGAAGATTAGGGTGTTTTGCACCCACCGAAAAACTTGTGTGGCTCGCTTTTTCTCTCTCTCCCTCTTTCGTTCTGCTTTCGTTGAGAGCACTCTCAGGAAATTGCATGTGAATGAATTCAAGGCAATAAAGCATAATCCATATCATTCCCATAGCCAATATTACTTTTTCAATGTTAGCTCTGCTACAAAGTATCCCATGTAGCTAGAATTCACTGCAACCTATACATGAGCTTTGTAATCTCTAAGCCACAAAAAAGTCCCAAGAATTGAAATACAATTTTCCCTTTCACAACTTGCAATATCACTTAATCCTTCCCCCAAGGGCTATGAAGCTTTTCTTAAAAGGCACAAAATTTTGACCCTTGTTCATACCTATCAGAATCCATAGGGAATGGAGTCTGAGATATGCTCCTTCCTAGCACAACTCTGGGTATCCTTCTTTCATGTCAATCCTCTACAATCAATGTGTGATCACCATGCATTATGAAGTTACAAAGTGCTTCTCTATCCTACTAAATCTATGGCTTCTTTAAAGTCTCTGCACCCTAGAATATCTACCTAAAATGTCCTAATCTATGTCCCGGCTCCCTTTCTTTTTTGATGCCACCCAAAGGTGTTTTGTCTCAATGATGTTGGTTGCTTTATAGACTTGAGTTCTCTTGGCATTGCAATAGTATAACAAAAGAAGGGAAGGCCTTCTCTTGATTCCCTTCATCAATCCACTCCCCTGAGATCCCACTGTAGAAATTTATGGGAACTCCCCTATAAAACCACAATCTCCATGCACCCATGGTAATAAGATACATGTGAGGGTTTCATCTATCAAGTTAGATTGCCTACCTCCTAAAAGGACATCAAAAACCAAGGCATCCTCATTAGCACCACGAAAAGACATAACCTATAGAAGAATGCCCACTCTTGTGAATGCTCCCATCCAAGTGGAACATGAAATAGGCATATCATATTTGTCCATCCAATTCACTTGAATGGTTCCAATCCAATCCTATGGCATTGTCACCTCCTACTACCTAAAGTCTCTCTATGTTGCCACATATCGATCAAATAGAATCATTAGTTCATCAAGGGCGTTGTCATTTCTAGTGCAGTCTTATAGATGATCATGGCTACCTTTTAGCAAAGCTTGGCATTCCACTGCTTGCACTGTAGCTTTTGAACTTTCATACAATAAGCTACCCTTAATCTTATTTCATCAAGCTTTTTAAGCTCAATTAATCTCTCCAAGAGGGCTTCTTCAATTAGTCAACTTCCTCTTATAAATCACCATTGAGGAATGCATTCTTGACATCCATTTGATACATTTCCCAACCCTTTGCTTCAGCCATGGCAATAACCAATCTACTCATTGCAAATTACTATAAATTTCAAATATTTTTAAATGTAGATTTGAATTTCAAATTAATTCAAATTTGAATATCAAATTCAAAATTCAAATTATTTCAAATTTTAAATTATTTGAATTTGAGTTTCCAATTTTAAATAACTTTGCAATTTGAAATTAAAACTACATGTTTGAATTTGCATTTCATTTTATTATTGGAGAGAAAGAGAGAGAGAGAGAGAGAGAGAGAGAGAGAGAGAAAGAAAGAAAGAAAGATGTATTAACGTTTGCGGGAGGCCTCACGGGCCTATGGGACAAAAGTGTGGAAACAAAGTAAACTCATACAAGCCACAGTGGGCTGGAGCGAAGGGCTCGCTAAGGCCCTCGCTGAGTACTAGAAAACACATAAATTGAAATACTAATGTAGTACATCATATCAAGTCAGGCCAGAAAAGCCAAATAGTGTGTAACATGAGTGAGACATGTCAGGCGCTCAAGGCTAATGCTCCAAAAACATGATCTGGCTCCATGTATCCAGGCTCCGTGATAGCTCTCTGGTGTGACACAAAGAACTCATGTATCTGCATCTGTCAAGCTGTTTGACACTATGGTGGGGGGTGTGGTCTCCTCAATCTTTGGATCCAATGGGCTATGTCAAGTGTAATGCCACATCTCTATCGGTCGCCTCTGAGAAGAGCTGAGATAGGTCGAACCTCAATCGTGTGTGCTCTGGTCTCTTGTTGCATGTGAGATCCCCATGATCCTCGTCTAGTAGTGGTGGCGTGTTGACTCCCTCTATTGACCCATCTATCTCTCATTTCAGCTAGCTCCTCCTCCTCTACTCCCAAGTGCCCTGGAGCTGCTGACTCAAATGCATAGAAGTTGATGACCTGCCTCTGCGTTCGGTCCACCTCAGTGTCCTGTGACGTGGTGGTCACATTTTGCTGCTCTTTGATCCATTGCAGTAGTGTCTCTCTGTGTCTCCGCATCTCCATTAGGTAGAGCCCAATACGGACCTAATCCTGGAAGTGGATCAGTCCGTGAGAGTGGGCCAAACTCATGTCCCTCCTAAAAAAGGCAATGGTAGTGCCCTCGAATCTCGTAGTAGGCGAGACACATACAAAGAAAGTCATAGCATACAAGTTCGCTGCTCTCTAGGTATGCCTGCAGCTCTCTCTCTTGTGTGGGATTGTTTTCTTGTATGCATGTAGTCAATGTATCTTGCATCGATCGTGTAATTGTGCTATCCATTTTTGTGATGTAGGACGTGCAATAAGATGCAGCAGCATATGGGTCCATAATAAACTATATATCCATATTTGATTGCCACAGGAAGCTAATCTTCTTATTGAATTCGTGAAGATGTCTTTTGGTTCATGTTTTAAGAATAATGTTGTCTTTGTTATTGAAGCTCTCAATGAAAGGATATATGTTTCCACGTTGATGTGTAAAGAGTCCAACCAATGGAAGAAGGATGTGCTCGTTCTTGTGTCAATATTTTGTATTTGTTGGCAAATGTAAAGGTAGCTTTCCCTGTACTTGTGGCTGTCAACATGGTCTAGCGGAGTATCATTGTTGCATGCAATGGCGGCTTGGGATAGCAAAACCTAAAAGACCTTCGTTGCCCCTTGAGACATGTTCTTGTATGCCTATGCGTTTGTATCTCCTTCATGTTTTCATTTAACAAATCCTTGTTGCATGTCACGTGTTCATCCACAAACGCTATTACCTCGTTTTGATTGCTCGAATGATATTTTGGTGCCTCTTCAACCCATAAGATCTCGTGCTCGTGCTGGCTACCTCTGCTTTGGAATTCTGTGACAAAGAAGTAATCAACAATGCCACCAAGTACAGAGTTGTCATTACGTAGTAGCTGTATCATATTCCGTAATTTTGTGTGTAGCACTGTGCACTCAATGTGGGGTTTTGTTTGACCAGCTACATGATGGCTGGTCTTGAGATGCCCCTTTGCTGTATGTGGTGTTGACCAAAGTCTCCCACATTCGCTCGACACATGAGAAGGTAACAAAGAAGCATGGTTGTCCTAATTGACGCATCATTGCAAATACCTCTTTGCGTAGTTTTCCTTATGGTCGGGGGAAGTGCGGAGGCTTTCAAAGTCCATATATCCTATTCCTGATTTCAGTACTTGTTCAATGTTGGTGTTATTTTTGACGTCTCGCGCACATAGAAACCTGTTCTTTAGCATGCCTTTTCATAAGCGCACCCATATAGATTGCATCACTTGGTGGATCAAAACCTTTATCGCTTTAAAAAAACATTTGCAACATTATGAGCAAAATTTAATGACTTGTGTGTTATGTCCCACTTTATTATATCCAAATATGTTAGTTTGCTATTGTGAACAGCTCTTGGAAACCCAAAATAAAGTGATGGGAGATTTAGCCAAGCACCAGTTCATAGAAGCCGCGAGCCGCATTGAAAATGCATGGCAGAAGACAAAAGAGAAGCCCTAATCCCACGGAATACACATAACATCAACCCTAACCACGGTTGTAACACGAGTCAAATTGACTCGGACAAAGAGTTTAATCCGGAAGGCCAAGGCCACCACCAGAATCCCAATGGACCCTTGGAGGGCCAAAAAGGTGAGAGTAATGTTACCCGGATGTGAAGAGAGATTGCAATATTACCCGGATGTGAAGAGAGATTGCAATAGGGAAAAGTTTGGGGTTAGGGTTTTACATAACAAAGCTGGAGGCCAGCCATTGTTTTTCCTTTTCTTCTCATACGCCCTCTTCTGTGTGTTGATCGCCATAGCCAATCGCCATAGCTATGGTGGAGAAGGGCAAGAGCCGGAAGGACGAGGTCGTTACCCGCGAGTACACCATCAACCTCCACAAACGCCTCCATGGCTGGTATTTCCTTTCTTCCATTCCCCGTTGGAATTTGTTGGCTTTCTCTCGTAGATTTCCTTCTGTCCTCTAGCATCTTGCTTTGTCCCTTGAAATTCCCATGCTTTCGCCCTTCCTCTTTGGTCTTCGACGCGTTGATTGATGGCTTTGCTGCAGTACTTTCAAGAAGAAGGCTCCCAAGGCTGTGAAGGAAATTAAGAAGTTTGCCCAGAAGGCCATGGGCACGACAGATGTGCGTATCGACGTTAAGTTGAACAAGCATCTCTGGAGCAGGGGTATCAGAAATGTCCCCAAGCGCGTCAGAGTCCGCATCGCTCGTAAACGTAATGTTGAAGAGGATGCGAAGGAGGATCTTTACTCCTATGTCACCGTCTCCGATTTGCCTGCATCAGGCTTCACGAGTCTGGGCACGAAAGTTGTTGAGGAAGATTAGTTTATCGATCACGAGGTCGGTCACCCTGTCCACCGGCACGAGGTCTTCTGATTTGGAATGTAATTTTTGCTTTAATCAATTATCGAGACCACAAACGTTACGATGCTATATTGAGATGATATGCCTATGGCGATGTCTATTTTGTGCGAATGTTTTCACACATCCGCAGAGAACTGTTTTAGGTTATATGTGGATGTATCTTGATATCGGTGGAAAATGAGATCAAATGCCCATTTCTTGGCCTAGCCTCTATTCGGTCGCCACAATATCCTCGTCTGTGGTCTTTGAATGCGTAGTCCAGTTTGAGGGGTAGATTGCGTGAAGTTACTGTGCTTACGTCATTAGTATGTGTTAATGAGTGTGGTGAGCTGTGAATTGTCTTCTTCGGAATTAACTTGATTTGCTTGTGCTTGTCTGTGCTCTCGAGTCATGGTTTATATTGCTTCTTAAACTTTACAGCCTCTCTTATGAGGCAAATTATATTCTACCAAATACAGCAGCTCTTGATTGGAACCCATTAAGTGCAGATCCATCAGTTCCTTAAAACACAAGGTAGTATTTCCTTTTTGTGGCCTCTTTGACCACCACATGTTCTCGTCTTGTAAGATTAGATCGATATTTATGATTGTTTAATTTGTTATTTCAATATGTAGGTAGGTCAGATGATTTAGGCTTCTCCTTCCCAGCTAGCCAACCGGGTTTCCACGTGGAGAGTGTGATAGAACGCAGAAAAGGAGAGACTATTCAATTTATCCTGTATTGAAGTTTCAATTGACAGGATATGACAAGATATGCTCACTTAATTTCCTTCATTTTCATATGCATTTTACATGTATACTGAACGCAGAAAAGGAGAGACTATTCAATTTATCCTGTATTAAAGTTTCAATTGACAGCATATGACAAGATATGCTCACTTAATTTCCTTCATATTCATATGCATTTTACATGGATACTGTTGCCCAATTTCCAAAAAAGTTTTTGTGCCAATTTACCTCTTCTCGCTCTCAGCTTTACCATTTTGCTGTTTGACACTAACTCTGCTGCACATGCTTTGTGTTGTCAGTGCCCATGCCATTAATCCAATCGCAATTTGTATTGTTCCAGCTGGCTTGTTGCTTTTGAGTGGTCTCTTGATGCTACTTTGAATGGGGTGCAGCACAGTAGTTTAGAACTACCCTTTTTTACCAACTGCAGCTTTGTTTCCTTTTTTGTGAGGACCTCTGAAGGTTTTATTTTTTGTTGTGTTCTTTATTCTCTTTCCACTACATGTTCCTTCTGCTTCTCTCCTTCAACCAGAGAATGATTACAGTAGTGCATCTTGCTGCTCTGTACAGATGTTCCTTTTCCTTGTGTTATCCTTAGGATTTAATTTTTGCTTGCTCCTCCTGTATGATCTTCAGTTTGAAAGAATTGCTTTTTCTAGAATCCTTGAACCCTTTTGCATGAAACCCCTGGAGTATGGTGTTAGTGACCATACAGCCAGGTAAGTGTGATGTAAGGCAGGTGATAATTGGTCGTGGAGAATTGTCAGCTCCAAGGGAGGTGCTGAGACAAGTTTATACTCGTGTCCAGTGGTGTAAGTAGAAGGTTGAAACAAATGAAAAGAGGACCTAACGGTCTAATGAACATGTAGGAGTAGGGTTATAGGATGATATGTGAGAATGGAAATGGGCTTTTGGAAACTAGCATATTAGGTTTCAGGTTATCTGATTGATGATAAATTGGCATTTAACAAATGGGAGCAAGCTATGAGCTGGTATTGACCATCTAACCAGATTAGTGTGCCGCTGATGATGATACAATGTCTCAGCTTAAGGGGGGTTTGAGGTTTTTCATTTTAACAACGAAAGTAAGTTTAGAATTAAGGTTTTGTTTTAACAGAACGCTTAATTGTAAAAGGTGAGTTTAGGTTACAATATTCATAGGACCTTATTCCCATTGCAAACGTCAGGGTTAGTACGTTTAGAGTTACTGTTTTTTAAGTAGAACACATAATTGTAGTGTTTTATTTTAGTAGAACATGTAATTGTAAAACTCATAGAGGGCTCATTCCTAAAGGCAAACATCTGGTTGTGTTCAAATTAGATTAGATATATGAATGTCCTCCTAGAGAACTTCAAGTCAAAATTCATATTAACCTCTCAAGTCAAAATTCATATTAACCTCTCGCGGAGGAAAGGAAGAGTGGTGATAAGGAAGTAGGCAAGGGCATGATTAAACAAAGGGGCTGCCTAGAGAAATTTCAATCAAAATTAATATTAATTAGTTGTGGAGAAAAGGAAGATGGGTGAAAAGCAAGAGGGCAACGCATGATTAAACTAAGGGTCTTCCTAGAGAACAATTAATAGTAATTAGTTGTGGAAAAATGAAGAGGGGTGAAAAAGAAGAGGGCAAGGGCATGATTAAACTAAGGGATAAAGTGGGGAGGGGAGGGGAGGAGTTTAAATCGAAGGATAATGGAGGGTAGGGGGCTTTAAAGAGGGATGCACTAGAGAATGGGGGGAAAGGGCAAGGGCATATGATTAAACTAATGGGATAAAGGGGAGGGGGGAGGGGAGGTGTTACAATTGAAGGATAAAGGAGGGTAGTGGGCTCTAAAGAGGAATGCACTAGAGAATGGGGGGAAAGGACCACTCTTGAAGGCGTGGGGGACCACTTATGAAGGTGTATTAAAGGAGAAGGGACTTCTTAAACGGGGAGGGGAAAGAGAGACTATAATGATTAACCCTATAGCTTAGTGGTAGGGCTCACTTGTGAGAGAGAAGATTGTGGGTTCTCATCTTTTCTTGAACCTTTGGGGACATCTACCTAAAGAGCTAAACGAAACTCCTTTTTAACAAATGCCTAGCAAGCAATGGAGAATCATAAAACACAATCATGGTCATATACTTAGGACACTATTTGTCACTACAAGTCACAATGACAATTTGTTAACATACAATGACAACGTCATGTTGTCAACTACATTTTACAAGCTCATGTATGCAAAGTATTTGTTAGGAAGAAGTGTTGTTAAACTTTAATTCCAAAGTCCAAAAATCTTAGCCATGACATAAAAGAAATAAACTTGTCATTTACAATGGAAATCCTGTTCGCATGAACACCTCCTTGCAACCCCTTCTTGCCTTGTCCAACACCTCTCCTTGCCATGTCCAACACTCTACTTGAAGCATTGGCACCCGTGTTAATTTTAAGAATCAAGAATGCCAAGTAGCAAGGAGAAAAGAAAGGATTGGGGGAGAGGAGAGATGCCGTTGATCATGATGATAAGGTGCTAGGAGGGAGGGTCATGAGAATTGGGGTAGGCTCAAGCATTGGATCAAAGAGGGAGGGTCATGAGAATTGGGGTAGGGTCAAGCTTTGGATCAAAGCCTATGGACGGGGTAGAGGAAGGAGATAAGGACTGAATTGCCCCAAAGTTGTTAGTACTGATATTGAAATTGTTTGATATGTTTAATATATGCATTTGTAAATAGGAGTGTATAAGAAAGGATTGGGGGAGAGGAGAGATGCCGTTGATCATGATGATAAGGTGCTAGGAGGGAGGGTCATGAGAATTGGGGTAGGCTCAAGCATTGGATCAAAGAGGGAGGGTCATGAGAATTGGGGTAGGGTCAAGCTTTGCATCAAAGCCTATGGATGGGGTAGAGGAAGGAGATAAGGACTGAATTGCCCCAAAGTTGTTAGTACTGATATTGAAATTGTTTAATATGTTTAATATATGCATTTGTAAATAGGAGTGTATACTTATTTATTCATACATTCATTTTTTATATATTTGTGTGTGTGCACATGCGTTCTATTTTTCCTTTTTATATATGTATATTGTAATATAAATGCATTTATTTATTTACACAAATATATATCTTTTATGGGTCACCTCAATCTACATTCGCATTGGTTTATAGGACCCTTCATTTCGAGGGTTCAACATTGTGTCCATTTTGTCGGTATAACTATCCTCACGCATTTTTGGGTGAAAAGCAATCCTACCATGCACACATGAGTTCGTTTGTGCATGCGCTCATTGTGTGTATACATTACGCACATGTGCGTGCACGCGCACACATGCACACACGCATGCATACATACGTAGAGAGAGAGAGAGAGAGAGAGAGAGAGAGAGAGAGAGAGAGAGAGAATATAAATAACTTTCCCAAGTAAAGCCACTCCTCCAGCTTCTAAATATAGCCAATCACTTTCAAGCGCGCACGCACGCACACACAGATATATATATATATATATATAGCCAATCACTTTCAAGCGCGCGCGCGCACACAGAGAGAGAGAGAGAGAGAGAGAGAGAGAGAGAGAGAGAGAGAGAGAGAGAGAGTATAAATAACTTTCCCAAGTAAAGCCACTCCTCCAGCTTCTAAATATTTAGAAGCTGGAGGAGTGGCTTTACTTGGGAAAGTTATTTATACTCTCTCTCTCTCTCTCTCTCTCTCTCTCTCTCTCTCTCTCTCTCTTCGTATGTATGCATGTGTGTGTGTGCGTATGTATACATACGCACGCACATATGTATGCATGTGTGTGCGTGCGTATGTATACATACGCACGCACACACATGCATACATACGTAGAGAGAGAGAGAATATAAATAACTTTTCCAAGTAAAGCCACTCCTCCAGCTTCTAAATATACATACAGAGAGAGAGAGAGAGAGAGAGAGAGAGAGAGAGAGAGAGAGAGAGAATATAAATAACTTTCCCAAGTAAAGCCACTCCTCCAGCTTCTAAATATAAAGTTATTTATATTCTCTCTCTCTCTCTCTCTCTCTCTCTCTACGTATGTATGCATGTGTGTGCGTGCATATGTATACATACGCACGCACACACATGCATACATACGTAGAGAGAGAGAAAGAGAGAGAGAGAGAGAGAGAGAGAGAGAGAGAGAGAGAGAGAGAGAGAGAGAATATAAATAACTTTCCCAAGTAAAGCCACTCCTCCAGCTTTTGAATATAGCCAATCACTTTCCCGCGTGCGTGCACACACACACACACATATATAGATAGATTGAAAGATAGATAGATAGATAGATAGATAGAGAGAGAGAGAGAGAGAGAGAGAGAGAGATGCAATGCTGAGAAAACATTTTCTCAAGCCAAAAGCAATGCTAAGGCTTAACTGATATCCAATCGAAGAATTCCCTAGAGAGAGAGAGAGAGCGAGAGAGAGAGAGAGAGAGAGAGAGAGAGAAATGTTTTTCCTCTCTCTCTCTCTCTCTCTCTCGCTCTATCATTCATTCATTCGATAGATATATCGATAGATAGATGTATGCAATGCGACTAAAAACATTTTTCCCAACTAGAAGCAATGCTAAGGCTTACTTGAGATTCAATTTGAAAATTTCCTAAAAAGCATTCAAATATTGAGATATACAAATAAAGCCTAAAATTTTTATTCCTTAAAATAAAGGCAACCTAGGATCCCAGCTTTGAGACTGGACAGAGGCTGATAGAGGTAGGTCCTTAACCCATTGTAGATTGATCATGCTACTAGCATATGCCTAAAAAAAACAAACTTTTTAAAACAAATTGATTGATGAATTAAAATAAAAGAACCAGACATGTATTCAAATTTTTTGAACCGTTCTATATTCTATGATTTCGAAACTCGCAAATCATAATAGGTAAGCCATAGTTTTCTTGAATGTTATGTAGTGTTCACATTGCTCAATTTTTTCTAAGATCTCAAGGACTCCAACTAGTTATGCAAGTCCTATGCCCCCCCGCTCCAATGAGCTTGAGGGGTGAGTAGGTCTTTAATGCTAAGTCTTTGCAACTCAAAGGTGTATTCCATGAAAAAGTCAATGATGTCTTTGTTATGGATACGAGGAGCTAAAAGTAATGCTAAGAAAAATGACATAGCTTGTAGAATCTTTATTGGAGAATTTTGTTCTAGACCTTCCTTTCCATAAAGGCTAAACACATCTTTGTATGCCCTCTCAGTATGGTTGCTCATCTCATCCCAAAGAATGTCTCTCTAGCCCCACCTTGTCCTCCTTTTGTGTCCTATGAGATTCCAAGTAACATTCCAAGATTCTTTACTTCTTTGTAGTGTATGAACACATGACTAATCTCTTTAGGGAGTAGACAAAATGCGCAAAAACTGAGCAAAAACTAGTGCCAAGATTTAGTCTCCTTTACTTTTCACCTATCCAAAAAAGAAAGATTAGCTAGGTGGTCATGTTATCTTCTCCAACTTCCCCTCTCATATTATATCATTCCTTTTCTCCAATTTCTTGAGCGAGTCCTTAATCTTCCACTTTCTATTCAATGTTAGATACCGACTATGGCCACTTACTAGGAGGTAATGCTCATCCCTATAGTGATCTTAGCTTCTTTTTACATATTCCAGTGGGAAGGTCTACCTCTTATCAAGGCTCCTTGTGCATTGGTAAGCTTCTAGGTCGTCCTTGGTTCCTCTAAAGAGAGCCAACTTCTTTCTTGGGCTTTTCCCATTTCATAACCTTTTTGATAAATTTTATTTTGCCTTATGTTATACAACACTTTTTATCTGGGCTTTTGGGAAGCAAGCGGGGAAAAAGATGGAACCTAGTACTACTAGGCACATTCTAATATTTCCACACAATCTAGGACTATTGTCCTTGCTAAGATTCCCAAATACCTTTGAATGGAGAGGAACTCTTTGCTATGAATCTAGTATGACTAGTGACTATGGCCAAATGTGGATGCTAACACAAATCTCATTAGGAGTGGAGCATTAACTAGGCTAAATCCAAACCCAAGCTCAACAAGCAAGTAGGTCTGCTATGAAGCATAAGCAAAAGAATGTAAAGGCAAAATGAACTCTGTTAGCCCACCTCCATCCTTAGCCTTAAGGAGCAATAGATTGTTAACAAGTATGCCACCTTGGAGAGCCAAACTTCTATTCTTTTTAATGATGATATTTCATAGTTAGAGAAGAATTATTACCCAAATGGCTATTATCATGACTTGCCCTAACTTAAATCGATTCCAACTGCCCACATTAGAGAAAATCTTGATAAATACTCTATAATTCCTAGCCAACCCTCATAAGTCTAAAATTCTCATGGGATCAATTAGCATCATTTGGGACAAGGCAAATGGCATTAGGGGACAAACACATAACATCCACATGCTCAAGCAACATTATATTGGAGTATGTCCCCCTAGCGAACTTTTATTTAAAATTAGCATTAATTAGTCTCTCGCTCCCATAAGCTATTCACTTAACCTAACCTTAATGCGATTCACCCCTCAATGATATGTTAAACCAACCTATGGGCATAAATTGGAGAGTGGTCTTTTGAAATGTTTATATGTGTACTACACTTATATTTTACACTTCTATATGTGCCCTACAATTCTATATTGGTCAGCTAAAATTCAATTTTTGCCTTACAAGATGCTCCTACCCAAGCACACTATTATAAGATATTGCATGTAATTGAGTGGCTACTATTGACTCCTTTCCTATTTTAGTATATTTAGGGGTGATGGATATGCAAGGGCTAGTAGACAGCATATCCCCAAAGGGAAGGTGCTAGAATGCAAAGTCTTATGCTCCTCAATGAAGTAGACACAAAAAAAGGTAATAGAATTTGTGGAATTGTAAAAAAGCTCAAAAGAAAATTGAATTTGTGCAAGGCATAGCCCAAGGTAGCTCAATAGTGAAGTGCTCTCAAGGGGAATGTGAGATCTCTTTACATGAGAGCCTGAATGGTCTTCTACTTCATTAATATATGACAATTAATTTTTGTCATCATTTGGTCCTTAAGATTGTAGATTTCAATTGATCCTTGACCACTTGGGAGCTTTTTGGCATTTGTGATGCAATTTGTGGAAGCCTTAAGCACTCCATTGGGAGCTAGTCTTTTTCATGAGAAAACTCACAAAGTGACTAAAAGACCCTGAGTTGTAAAATTTGAAATTTATGCGATACTCCTCTCATCTTTTTTTATATTTTAGGCATGTGGACAGTAGGCCAAGGCATGCCTTGGTGAATATCTTGTGGAAAATTTGCAATTGCTTTGTAGATTAGTGACTATGTTTCTTTGTCATTTAGAGACTATGTTCTAGAGGAAGAATTCTCTAGGCATCACATTGCATTTAAGAATTCTCAAATTTCTATTCATAATCATATTGTTGCATAGAATTGAGTGACACAACACCTACCTTTAGGCTAAAAGGCTTTGCATGGCCTACGGTTCAAGGTTTTTGCATTATGGCGAGGGGATGACAAACACATGACTACATTTTCCTGCCAACAAAAATTGCCTATGCACAAAGTCTGAATGGTGTGGTTGGGGCAATGCAACAGGATAATAAAACCCACAGGAGAGAATGTTACTAGAAGAAAGAGAGAGGAGCTGAACCGCACCTATGGAACCCATACCTCTAACTAGCAGAAGCCACCATCGTTCTTACACCGTTCTTGCTCAAGGGCTGCGAATGACGTTGTAAGTGTCCATTTAACTACCAATCAATGAAGAGTGCTCATAGAGATGGGAGAAGGGGTCAATAGAGAGGGATATAAACACTAACTAAAGATCCGGATTCAGGAGCAGGAGCAAAATTAAGGTTCTTGCACTTCTTGGAGTAGGTCACAAAATAGGAAGTTTAATCCTTGTCACAGTTCCATATTTATTCTTGTTATTTATCATCTTTGTGTAGATTGAGAAATCCTCTTCTCATGTCTTGAAAATGGAAAATAATTGATATTCCAACAAACATTAATTTTTGAAGCTTTGTCCTCGAGGGTAGGATTAGCAAGGAAAGGGAAGAAGCTAGGTGTGAGGGGCTCGTAAGTTTGTGACTGTTGGGTTAGTTGAAAATGGACAGAGGCATGAGCAAAGAGACAATGAAGGAAATGGATGTTAGGATGGAGCTCAAGGAAGGTTAAGAGGGTGGTAGCAACAAGGGTAAGTTAGGTTATGAGGTTGGTAGAGAGAGTGGTTAGATATGGGAAGTTGGATGTGAGATAGGCCCTCTCATCTGGTGTGATGGGATCATCGGCTGCAAGGGTGGGATGTCGGTTATGTCATGCCTTGCAAATAATAGTGATGGCCTTTGTAGCAATGGCAGCAAACCAACAACAATAACCCTAAGGGGAGGACTACCCATGAGGCCAGGCAGAATATATTTTTCTCATCTTTGGATAAGTCTTGGCAAATTATGTGCAGAGTTTTGGTCCTTATGGAACGTTCCCATTTGATTGTTGGATAAGCAGATATGATCCTGATTTGGAGTTGCTTCCATTGGATAAGCACATATGCGTAGAGGTGATCTTCTGCTTGTAGAGCGGCCACAAGCTCTTGGTATACCACCATTGCGCATTGTAGTGGGACTTCAAATTTGATACTCTACCAAGCATTAATTTGAAAGCTTTGTTTATAAAACTTTCCTATTCACTTGCCTCCCCAAATTCAATTAATTTGTCTCGCTCTCCAATATCCACAGCCAATTAACCTATGCTATTCCCAATTGCCTCGCCATCTCATCACTCTACCCTCTCCTTGCTCAACTTCTCCCCTCCCCTCAATCGTCTCTCTCTTCTCTATCCCTCCCCCTTCCTCAAGTCTCCCCCCCTCTCCCCCCCTTCCCCCTCATATATGCTCTAAAGGTGGCTGACACAAAGCTTCTGGATTTCTTAGAGCCTTCTTGATTTGTGCACCTTTATTTCGAACCTTCTCGCCATTCGCCTACATTCATAGGGCTATTGCACCCTCCCACTTTCGCAACAAATTAATGATTTTATTTTTGGGAATGTTAGGGGTCTCTATTTTGCATGAAGGGTGTTGGAATAAAATTTTGAATGAGTTTGAAATTTAGCCCATGGAAACATGTTTCGAAGTGCTAAAAGGAATTAGAGGAGTAGAATATAATCCATTGCCCCTTTCATACTCTTATTTTATTGACAAGAGCTACATGGCTTAATAAACCTTTCCATCTCATGTCTCAAATGGGGCTAAATAACAATATGTCTACAAACGCAGAACATACTTGAGCACTCCAAAGTGTCCAAGCAATAATGAGGGAAGAATGATGGTAATTGCAATCTCAAAGAGCCATGTGGGAGACATAGCTTGTCCAATTTGTAAAGTTAGGATTGTCTACCTATGTGGTCTTGAAAAGGGTGAATGTTTGCTTTGGTTAGATGTTCAACTAGATAGTAGACATGAGTTAAATCTTTGTCACTGGAGTAAAGGGATGGCCACATCAAAGAAGGCTCGAATTCCTAAACCACATGGCATGAACAAGGGTAAGTAGTTTGCTTATCTATTTTGACACCTTGGTTTATACTTGACAACAGGTTGGAATTGTGGCATATAGGTGGCCCACTTAACATGCCTATATAATAGTATCAACTAGGATTGGAATGAAATAAGCCACTAAATGGACTTCTTGGGAAAGTATAGCGCCAATTGTTTCCTTTGAATTGAGCTATATTCCTTGTGCTTTTTAGTCTTTCATCAGTCGCTTCAAATAGCTGTAGAGTCAAGTACCTTCTGGTAGTCCCTGCAAAAAACATGCTCTCACCCTTCGAAGCCATCTATCTTGATTTAAGACAATTTATTCGTGGGTTTCTTGATTAGAAGCATAGCAACAGTTTGTAGATTATGGCTTAGTTATTCTCTTGGATTAGTGCTTCAAGAATCCAATACATACGTAGCTAAAGCAAAGTTGTAGACTTCTTTATTAGATGTGTTGGTCCAAAAACATGAGAACAATTCATGGGATCATATGTCCCTTTCATTCTTATGTTTTACTAATACATGTTCACTGAAGTCGACAATTTACTCTTGCAAATTTGATTTTGCAAGGGCATTCATGATTTACTTTAATGCTTTTATCACACTAATGAGGAAGAGTGAAAGCAAGTTAGAACAAAGAATGTAAAAGAGATTCACTTGAAAAAAATTCAACATGCATCTCCAATAGACATTACACTTGTAGAACCACAATGCAAGAGCTTTTGACATGGATGTAGGATGATCGAGTGAAGCATTTTATGCAATTTCTAGAAATTTCTCTAAGTATAGCTATCCAATTCTAAATGACCAATGAAGTGATAAACCATTTGCATAGAATGTTAGCTCTAGAAGATACTCATGCCTTGCAAATTGATCATGCTTTTATCCAAACGTTACCCTCAAACCAAAATATATTCTATGCATTGGTACATTCCATCACCTACATTCTCCTTCTCAAAAATGGACCTCTCGAACTCAGGCTCCACCATCACAACAACCATCCTTTCCTCCACTCCCTATACCTTCCTATTGTTCCCCTTGCAAGACATGTGAAATCTTTACCACCCAACATTCTCAAAAGCATAAGGTCAAGTGTTTAGTGATGGATTCAATGATCACATCTAAGCATCAATGATCGGAGGATGAAGATCATGTCCTATCTCAACATCACTTAACATCTTTGCCCATTGTACTTTGAACTTGGACATTCAGTAAGCAAATAAGGAAAAATGATATTTGCAGTTCCAAAAGCACTCGTCCTACTCCTCCTAAGGAGAAATCCTTCAATATAACCCTCTTCCGTGAATTCTTTATTTTCTTTTCCTTTTCACCCTAGACTCTTCTTCCCCATTTCTAGTCCTCATTCTTTTTCCATATCCCCTCTTGATGTCAATCTTAATACATGAACCCTATCCTCCTTCTAAGTGCCATGTGACATTAAGAGGGCTTGAAGCCTAACCCTTTGTAAAATATAGTTTTCCACTCTTCTCTATCTTCTTCATCATAGTGTTAGCTTTTATCCTTGCAATGCCAACCTGCACCACCGCTTTTGTATTTGAAAATTTTCTATAGATTTGCATGCCATTAGAGCAAGAAATTATCCAAACATTAAAAAGGAGGTTCCTATAATATACGATGTTTTAGGTTGGACTTTTTTCGCATATTGCAAATCAAGGGACTATTCAGATAATGAAACAGGTTTGACTTCTTAAAAGATTGTTGAACAACCATCCAAAAGGCAGGTTCTTCTTCAGACAGACCATTAAAGGCTCAAAATGATACTTCAAATGCAGATCAACCTAGCTTGACAAACATCTCAATGAGTTGATTCATGAAGGTAGCACAACAATTCAAAAGAAGCAATTTCACTTGATAACAAATGGGTAGATATGAGAATTTTCTATGAATTTTGAGAATGAGGTTACCATTGAAAGCGAAAGATAGCATCCTCAGGAAGAATCCATGAAATGAAATATACATCGTTTTCAATTATATTTGTAAGACGACATTTGCTATCTATCTACAGACTAGAATCGTTTTCAATGATATTTGTAAATTTGTGTTTGCTATCTATCCACAGAACATAATTTATCTATCTACAAAATAGAAATATGTGCTAGGCAAATATAGCATCAGTGGGAGGGTGTGATATCCTGCAAGTAGGTGTTGCACTACTCTTCTACATGCCACTCAAATCCGAGCCATGGTCCTTTGCAATTGCCATCACCATGACAGAGATCCAAGAAGCAGGAGTGTGTCCATTGACTTGGAGCTAGTCGTCCTTCGAAAGATGGACATGCTTCAACTTTGTTGTGTTCCATGTGAGGTGCAAATTATCATTTTTTTGAACGTACACATTGATAATTTCTAAGAATTCAATACCTAAAAGCCCACATGGAACATGCACGTTATCGTTTGTCTGAACATAAGGACTAGAAATACATTCTTTTACATTGAGAAAGCTCATTTACTAATTTATTTGCGTTCGTGTTCACTATTATAAATACTTAGTACCTAGAAAGGTTGGATGAATCGTCCACAACGATTCTAGCTTTGTCTAAAAACAAGGTCATGACTGGATCATTGTTGTGTTCCCTTTCTTTGATGATATGCTTTAGTTCTATTAGCAATTCACCATGATGTACATTGCAGTGCTAGGGTGGAAGCTCCACCTCCTTTCCATCAGCATATGCAACCTTTGCCATCTTCAACAATGCCTCTTTGCCATAGGAAGTCTTACTCCAATTAGAAACGAAGCTTCTTGATGGTGATGCTAGAGAATAAAAGCTTATTCACATCATCTTCAAATATTAGATTGTTCTTCTGTCCTTCTTCAAGCACCCACGGAACCGTTGCAAGGATTATAGCTTTAAGATCTCCTAGTTCTTCAAACATATCAAGGAGACACTTTTTGACACCCACGTGATGAAGCTAGAGATCCGTGTTGCATCTTGGCTATAGGGGAGACTTGGTGGCATTGGCCCTCTCAAGAAAACAAATTTTGGGGAGTGCCATGCAAGTCGGTCTCCATTACTACCACTCCCTTGCATTTCGACCTGGAGATAAGAGAAAGCGACAATGAGAGAAAAAGGCGAGAGAATAATAAATCCAACAAAAGAGAAAAGCTTCAAAAGCATAACAAAGCCAAACAGAGAGAAAAGCTTTAATTGATTGCAAAGGGTAACTCATTTTCCACATCATTAGAGGTGTGCAATACTAGAGGGACGAATCACTTTTTGGAGTTGCAACCATAGCTCTTAATCATCGAAATACCCCACTCTAAGTAGTGCTTTACCCACGGTGAACAATCTCGTCTGGCCCTATGTCTATTCATGAGGTAGTACTTGAATTATTTATTTGTGATAGGCATTTCTCTATTGATTGTAGTTCCTCTATTGTTGAGTTACTCGTTGTGCAAGATCCCTTTTTGAGAGTTAGTTCCCTGATTGAAGGAGGCTCTACAAACCTATTCTAATTAGAGGCTACCTATTGCAGATTCCTACCATCAGGTAGATCTGATGGTGTGGGTAGGCTCTCTATTGCTCCAGTAGGTAGGCCCGATGGTAGGAATCTAAGGAACATGTCTGTAGAGCCTCCTACAATTAGACAACTAACTCTTAGAAAGGGATCTGGCACAACGAGCACCTCAACAATAGAGGAACTGGAATCAATAGAGAAATGCCTATCACGGGTAAAAAATTGAAGTACTATCTCATGAATAGACATAGGGTTATGGGTGAAATACCACCTAGAGCGGGATATCCTCATGATTGTGAGCTACGATTGCGACTCCAAAAGTGATTCATCCCTCTAGCATTGCACACCTCTGATGATGTGGCAAACACATTACTCTTTGTGATGAATTGAAGCTTTTCTCTCTCTTTGGCTTTGTTACTCTCTCTATTTGGCTTTGTTACACTCTTTAAAGCGTTTCTCTCTATTTGGATTTGTTACTTTCTTGCGTTTTCCTTGGTCTCTATCGCTTTCTCTCGTCTCCATGTCAAAATGCAAGGCAGTGGCAGTAAATGGGATCCCCAAATTTTATTTTTTCGGGAGGGCCAATGCCACCAAGTCTCTCCTATAGCCAAGACAGAGCGCGATCTCAAGCTTCATTAGGTCACCATCAAAAAGTGTCGCACCCATACGTTTGAAGAACCGGGGAGCTTAAAGCGATCATCCACGCACAGGCACTTGAAGAAGAATGAAAGAAGAATCTGATATTTAGAGACAATGGGAAGACGCTTTTGGTCTCTAGAATTAGCTTAGCCTTTGATTGGGGCAAGACTTCCTTTGGCAAAGAGGCATTGTTGAAGATGGCGAAGGTTGTGAACAAGTCATATGCTGATGGGAAGGAGGTGGAGATTCTACCTTACCACCACAAAGTACAGCAAGTTGAAATCGCTGCTAATGGAATTGAAGCATCTCATCAAAGAAAGGGAACATGGCAATGATCCAGGCCTTCTATCCAAAGAAGAAAGTGCAAGTTTACCCTTATCATCAATCCAAAAGATGGGATTGCTATTCGAAGTTGAGGCTTGGTGGGTCTGCTTAGTGTACGATAGATTTTTACAATACCATATCCAATGGCATTGGCATCATTTCCATTGCCATTCTTAGAAGGAGGAAAAGAAAGTAAAGTAATCTTCATGAATGAGACTTGAAGATAACAAATTGAAGCGCATTGATGTTTTGAGAGAGACATGTATTCTCAAAATTTGATAGTAGAATGCATCGAACTAATTAAAGTGCCACATTAGCACTCTGTGAAATTGGAAGACATTAGGTCATGTTAGTAATAAAGCTCCCATCAATTAAGCTGCTTTAGGTCATTCTCCAAGTTCCTTTGAATTTTTCAAAATCTAACATGACCAAGGAAATAGAGTATGAAAGAGGCTTTTGATAGGAAGGAGGAGAGAGTGGAGACAACAAAGAGGAGGCACCAGTAGAAACACACACGTGTGACTAAATTATACACTAGAATTGGTTGAAAAGAATATATATAACTTTCCCACGACCATTTACGTTTGGGTTAGGCAATCTCTCAAGTGTTAGTGCACAAATACCTTTGTACATGATGTTGAGATTGCTCCTTAACACCTTCCCTTAAGACCAACAAAATGAAGTAGGCCTTCTCTTAAGATGATGATTCCGAGGTATGAAGAAGTATTGAGCATTGTATTGCTATGGTGGAAGCTTTGATTGATTTGATTCAAGAGATAACTGTGCGTTGTGATGGAGGGGGATCTTAGTAAGGTTAGCTTTGAGGTTGCATCCACCTATTTACTTCATCATACCCTCTCCACAAGCGAGCAAAACATCATAGTTTTGTTACAAAATCAGGCAAATAAAGAATTTTGTAGAAATTTCTTGATCGAGTCACTTCTATTCTTTGTTCAACCAATCCAAAAAGATTTCTTTAAAATTGATGTGAACATTGTTGAATTGGAGATTGTTCATGGTCAACCAAATATGCCCTAGCTTGAATCTAGAGCTCCTACCTTACCCTTGTTGCATCCCCTAGTAAGATGGCTTTCTAATTTATGGGCTCCCCTATGTAAATTTGAATTACTTTTTAGATTTTCTTAGAATTAGGATAAGCAACAAGCAGATGAAAGATGTCTGCCTTATGCCCTAGGCAGCTCTTGCACATACTATCTCCCTTGCCAATGGGCTCTTGATTAAAGTATCCCTTATATATGAAAAATTTCACTTTTTGAATTAAAAAACCACTTATGTATGTATATTCTCTGTAACTCCATAAAAATATAAAACCCCTTATGTTGATCGCACGTGCCATCCTACATATTTCTTAGTGACCCCCCCCAAGTTCAAGCACTTGACCATATAGACAAAGCTAGACTCACTATGGACGATTCATTTGTACAAAAATTTTTCAACGTTGAACACACTTTCTTAATGCAAAAGCACTGGTTTCTAGTCCTTACATTCAGACAACTACAATGTGCATGTTCCATGTGGGCTTTTAGGTGCTGAATTCTTTAAAATTATTAGCTTGTACGTTCAAACAAATGATAACACGCACCTCACATGGAACAAAACAGAGCTGAAGTATGTCCTTGATCTTTCAAAGGATGACCAGCTCCAAGTTAATGGACACACTCTTGCTTCTTGGATCTCTATCATGGTGGCGATGGTAATTGCAAAGGACCGTTGGCTGGGATGAAGGTCTAATATCTTGCACATATTTCTATTCTATATATAAATAGCTAACACAGATTTAAAGATTTACTGTCTCACAGGTTCACTACCTCTATGAAGATCGTACTGCAAGGTGTTCCTCACCTATGTGAAAATTGTACCTGGCTTTTAGATGTCTTTGGGTCAGTAAATTAGAAAGTCATGGTTGTAATCAATGAAGTTGGTTTTCGTTGCTGCTAAAAGTGATTCTCGCCTAGTTCTGGCCGATTGAAGCCGCACCGTGTACTTTTTTGAGCCTTATAAGTTCGGTTAGGTACAATTGATTTCTACTCAAAACGTGTGCCCTTTTGGAGTTGTTCTTCTAGATGTGTCATAGAGGTTATAGTTGGCTAACATACCATTTTTGCTCACAAGTTTTTGATGGGTTATGTTGCTTTTTTTGTGCGTTTGCAGGTTCCCTTGTAGAAATGGAGCCACTAGAGAGACCTTTGGCTTTGAATGCCACCAACGAGTTGTTCTTGCTTTCATAGGCTTGAGGTTCAACGAGGAGGACAAGAGATGCATTGAGAACATAAACAATCTAGTGCAGGGCTTCAACACTAAGATTCTTCAACTCTCACTACCTGCTCCAACAGCTTGCGAGTGTTTTTCTATGAAGTGCTTTCTTTCTCTGTAGTAGACAAGCTACTGCTGTCTAGCAATTTTTTGTAGAAGATAAGCTGCTACTGTCTATCAGTTCTAGTCTAAATACTATAGCAACTCTTTTGCAAAGTTGGGAGAAATCAAGGCCAGAAAGTACTTCTGGTTTATAAATTGCACTTGCATGCTATCAATTCCCTCTATTTAGTTGTGCTCTGGAAACTATAGAAAGTATATCAAACGTTGCACAGTAGAAAATGCTTTTGGTTTGAAATTGCATTTATGTGCATTCAGTTATGTCTATCAAAGAAACTTGTGCATATTTTGTAATGATTCTCTGATATCAAAATATGGAAAGATTTTCTAAGCTATTGCTCCTTGTACAAATGTGTGGTGGACATCTCTGCATCTTAGAACTAAGGTCTGGTAAAGACACAGACTCACCAAGCTTCTTGCGACGTAGAGATAGTGACTCACCAGGGCTCATCTTTGAAACTCAAATCTCACAGACATAAATTAACCAAGACTTACCTTTGAGACCCAAATCACCAATAGTCTCACCAAGTGTTAACCCTATGGCAACAATGGCCAGAAGTATAGTCTCGAGCAACAAAGATGAGATCATTATGTGTATAGAGTACAGGTAGAACTACGCTTGTGATATCTTGAGCTTGAAAGATGGTATCGTGAATCTAAAAGAATGGGGATAGCCAAAATCCTTTCTAGAAAAGATCCAATCATACTTGCAACATCAAGATCTAGAGAGAGAAATACTAAAACTAGAGAGAGAAAGACTAAAAGCCTACACTAAAACATAGATCCTAACTTCTCAACTAGACAAATTTCAATAGTTTATGTTGGCCTTTGGTGTTACTTGAGGGTGGCATACTGTTTTCAAGAAATGGACAAGACCTGGGTCCATCAATTTTCATGTAGAGCTTAAAGCATTCCTGCCTAGTGCTTTCCATCTTAGTGGATTATCGAAGAGGATATCTTTCTTTGAGGTCTTTGTGAGGAAAGGATCTAAGAGTATAGAGACTCTTACCCAAGAGGTCCCCCCAAAGAGTGTAGAGATTTTACCGAAGTGGTCTCCTATAAAAGAGCTCCCACCCTTGAGGTTCCTACAAAAAGTAGAGGGACTCTTATCCAAGAGGCTTCCTACAAAAGAGGTCCCACCCTTAAGGTTCCTACAAATTGTGGAGAGAACAACATGCATATCTCTCTCAATGGAATGAAGCTCCCACTCTTTGGTGTTCAATGTTCAACTCGACTTATGTGTTCAATGTTCATGTGATTGATCTCCATTGTGTCCATACTCCCATACACTACCGTGTTCTAGCATGCCCTTACCCATGCACTCCCTACCCTTTACTCCTTGTTGCCCTCTCCTCCCTTCTTCTCCATCCTCCTCCTCCTCCTCCTCCTCCTTGCTCCTCCTACCTCTTCCTCCTCCTTCCTCCCTTGATCCACCTTCTCAACCCTTTACCCCTTGAAGTCATAAAGGAGACTAGTAGATGGTAGTTGACTTTGTAGATGTTTGAAATGACTAATGAAAGAGTAATACAAAACACATGGAATATATCTCCATTCGAACCCTATTTGCAAATTACTCTAGTTTAGGGGCCAACATTCTGCAAAGATGATCGATGCTTTAGCCTCAAAGCGATTGCCTTGGAGATAAGAAGACTTAAACATACTAGAACTTGGGGAAAGCATAGAACCTGTGGGTCTAATTCTTTAAGCTACTTGAATGCTGTATGAGAGCAAGCTAGAGTACCCCAAATGAGGAGTGCATAGGGGGTGGAGCAAGGTAGGATGGGGCAACCACATGGACATCATCATGGCTATCACGTGGGTAGCATATTTACAAAGGAAAGCAACTAGAATGTTTGGCTAGTTGCTCGGTATATGGGCTACTATGCGCCAGTTGCTAACTATATGGACTATTATAAGTAGCTAATAATAGGTCAACTGATCTAAGAGCTTCGAATGTGCCACATGGCTTCGTAGGATTTTGGAGTTTCATAAAACGCACTAGTGCTGGCCAAGTAAAGAGGCACTACCTGGCAATCAAGAGTCTCCATGGAGGACTTGCAATCAAGAGTCTCCATGGAGGACTTGCATCCTGGCCAGCTTGCCGACATCCCCACATGAAGCTTGCATGTCTCACTAGCCACCTCCTTTTTGGGGATCTCCTTTCTACGTCTAGACTCGTGCAATCTCTTTCTCAGACCGTGTTTCCCATTCTCGAGAAGGCAATCTCCTCCTGTCATCACAGCCCTATCGTGTGATCTTGGGGTGAATCTTCTCTTGCATAGGAGTGTTGGCCTCAAACAAGCAACCTCCCTCTAATTTTCTAACACTCATTTGGGGCATCGTTAGGCAGTTCAGCCTGCAGCAAGATCACTCAGCAGTACGGTTGATCTACACACAGATAGAAGAGCCTACTCCATCAGAGTTTGTTAGTGGTGCATAACATTGCCAAAGTGCCGAATACCTATTCAAAGAGCATGCGAGAGGCGCTCCCAAATTGTTAATGCATTTGACCACTATATCACGTACCTACACAAATTCGCACCCACACCTCCCCGAGGCAAAAAGCAGTAAATGCTATATGACTCACAATTTTGGTGCTCCAATTGTAGACCTGGTATCCTAATTAAAGGTGCAATCTCGACTTTTGACTTCAATATTTCTTCTTGATACATGCTGTGCAAGTTCTCGAAGTGTCTGAATCACGAAATACTTGCTGTCAATTCAGGCTGCACCTTCTGCTTCTATTGACATTGACATACATTTATGATAGATGTTTGGCATCTCACTTTGTGATGCAGACCACCTCGACGACCTTGCAAATAGTTTTTGACTCTTTTGCGTGAGCTGAAGAATTTATTGTCTCGCCGATTGAAGCTGCACCATGTACTTTTGTGGGTTTGATTAGCTCATATTGCTTTTTGCTCAAAACTTGTTGATTTTCTTCCCTTTTGGAGCTGTTCTGGTTGTGTCACGGAGGTTGTAGTTGGCCCAGATACATTCTGTTGCTTTTTCCTGCATGTTTGCAGGTTTCCTTGTGGAAATGGAGCCGTTGGAGAAACCAGATCTGGTGCAGGGCTTCAACACTGAGGTTCTTCAGCTCGTGAATTCTATGCTTGCGTATGTCGGCACATTTAGCAGCAGATATTGTGTGCTGCTACATTCTGGTAGATTTAAATCGAATTTTAAATTGGAAAAGTTGGCTGTTGATGATAATGTCTTCTGGTTAGTGAGAAATTTTGATGAGCCCTGGTGCCTCTGCTGGTCCTTACTACATGATGCAATAGCTTGAAGTCTCTGTTTATGCAATTGTTCTTTGCCTGATGTGGATAAGCTGCTACTGCTTAGTGATTCGCTTCGAATACTATGATAAGTCTTTCTGAGCATTTTGGTGGCATTGCTAGTCGTCATTACCTGCTCCAACAGCTTGCGAGTGTTTTTTAATGAGGTCTTTCCTTTCTCTGTTATAGATAAGCTGCTAACTCTTTTGCAAAGCTGGGAGAAAGCAAGACCAGAAAGTACTTCTAGTTTATAAATTGCAGTTGCATGCTCTCAATTCCCACTGTTCAGTGATACTGTAGAAAGTCTTTTCAAACGCGGCACAGCAGACAATGCTGTAGAAAAGCTTCCAACACGACCTTCAAATTGTCCCAGCTATTTAGATAGCCTAGCAAGTGTCTAAAGACACGATTTCAAAGTTGGTTTTAGATTCTCTAAATCTACTTGCTTCTCTAGTCTAATCTTTGGCATGCTGAGTAAGTGCTTCGCTTCTTGCTATATTGGGTCTCTCAAGTGAATTTTCTTTTGATAGCCTAGAGTCATTATTACCTTTGCAAGGTGGATACAAGACAGGAGAACAAAGTCCAGTCCAATCCTTAGTGAATCATAGGCATATAGGAATAGAGTGCAATTGTCAATGAATCGTCCACGTGTTGGAATCACATGCAAATTTATGCAAATTTGAGTACAGATGTGCAGTGGTCAACTCTGCACCTTAGAACCAATGTCTAGTTTTTACCAAGCTCCTTAGAATCATAGAGATAGACTCACCAAGGCTCACCTTTGAAACTCGAATCTCACAGGCAAAGACCCACCAAGACTTACCTTTGAGACCCAAATTGCCAAAGACTTACCTTTGAAACCCGAATTGCAAAGATAGAGGCTCACCATGCTTTCATCGACACAGACACATCAAACCTTGAAGCAACATGAATGTTGAGATGGCTGTCTGAAGATTTTGCATGCATTTACAACTTGGAAGCACAATGAACTGAAGGCAGAGACACAAACTCAGCAAGCTTTCATCTAGACACACGACTATGGTGCATGCATCGAGAAGCAAACCGCACACTCAGGAAATGAATGGCCATGGAAAGATTGTGCATGCATTCACAACCACCAAGCTTCTGTAACAACGATAGCCAACTGGTGGAAGAAATTGCAATGAGCTCGAGCTAAACCCTAATTTCATACCTTACCTCAATAGCAAAGCCAAGCAACTAAACAAAGCAGCCATCCAACATACACAAGCAATTAAAGCGCACTTCCTTTAATTTATAATTTTCCCAAAACATCACAAAAAGTATCATAACATCCTTTAAGGTTGAGTTAACCTTGCACATCCCCCATAGGGTAAAAGGGGTTGGTAAAGAGGCAGGTGCCTTTAAAATGTCAGCAACCCCCAATAGGCGCCTAGGTAGGTGCCACCCAATACTTCTCGTAAAAAAAGAGGATGTGTCAATCTATTCTTTCATCATTTTTGGGATGAAGAGTGCCTTAGTATTGGACCTCACATGAGCTTAGCATTGGATCTCATTTTTTGAAAAGTTTCAAAATAAAATTTAGCTCCCAATTACTACTTGATGACAACTACTAGTGGGCATTACGGGTGTATGGAGATCCCTTAAATCGCAAACAACTTGGGTTTGTGGCACTCAATTGTAAAGTTATTTCCACCACGACTTGTAGGTTGTGCATGTTTTGGCCAACTTGGGTCATTTTGGCGCATTTTTGGACTTCCATCTTGACACACATTTGGCCCTAGAAAGAAATATAGTGCTTTGGACCACATAGTCCATAGAGTGGCAACAATGTAGCCCCTCTCCTGTGAACCCTTGACTAGCTCATTGCATAGATGCAAGCATTTAATGCCATTCATATCTCCTTGCACAGACCAGACTATAATCGCTGGTGTAGCAAGCAACTTGCATTTAATACCTCTACGCAACCCTTGAGAGACTTGCTCTAGCTAGACCACATAGTCTATGACACCCCTAACACAAGGTTTTTGTAGTGGTAGTTTAGGGAAATTAGTGCCTGCATAGCTATCTATGTGGCATTCCTAGTGTTAGATCCACTTTAATTGTTGGCCTACCCACCATGCATAGATACATAAATGTACTCCTTCCAAAAAAATTATGGCGATTCCCTTCAACACTCCACTAGGGGAGATGTGCTTCATTACTTTACATGGGTAAGTGGCTAATAAAAAATGGCTAGTGGCTTGTTGGCCACTCCATGCTCACTGTTTTCCAATGACTTTTCTTTTCAAGAAAAGTCTTCTTCTGTAGAAAAAGTCAACCACCTTCTGAAATTTGCTATGTCCATGGGTCATCACTTTAAACTAGTGTCCAACTAGAGTCCAATGAAAATCGGCAAATCTCTCCCATTTATTTTGCAAGCAATTCTAACAATTAATCAAAACAAGAGTGCACAAGTGCGCATGGGCATTGCCTCGTAGTATAGTGGTACGGCAAGCACTTTTGGATGCAAAAGAGAAAGCAAACGATTTTTTAAACGAGTATTAAGCTATTAAAAGGCAATTTTTGTAGGATGATCTCCATAAATGGCAATTTGAAACACAAGGCTTAATTAATTTTAAAATTACACATGGGAATTCACAAAAGGAGTTTGAAGTTAGGATTATGTCCAAGGAGGTAGAACTAATAAAGTACCAACAATTAAGGATCCACCAATCAAAATACAAGGATAAAACAACAACTTAAATTACCCAACTAAAATATACCCCATAGTGTTTTCCCCTCTCGCTCACACACACATCAGCCATGTACAGACAGGTGTGGAGACCATTCGAGCGGCTCGCATTTTTTATTTATTAGAGGGGACCCGGGCAAAGATGCGAAGCTAATTTTCAGCTAGAGTTGCACTCTGCTGGACAAATAAAACTTAGGAATTAAACAGACAATTGATAACTTAGTTTAAATTGCACTATTCTTGAACGCCAATTAATTGAATTTCCCTCAATATTTTGGCCATTCCTCGCGATGATGATCAACAGATACAGGACGACCCAAAATATGCTGCCTGGCAGCTCGTCCGCGAAGGCAATTAAGCCTCAACTCTTGGCAAAGGAATCTTGGCTCTCAGGTACTGCCCTCCTCTAGTGTATCTTGCATCCCAAGGTTTTTCTCCCTCTTTACATTGGTGACATCTGATAAGGAGGGCCGTTATTGTGGCGACACCCACTACTGGCGATCGGTTTTCGTTGTGCTCATGCTTCGCAGGTAGGTCAGGGACCCAGCGCCTATGGAAGCAGTGCTTCATGGATCCCTCCCTCTGATGGGCCAACCGAGACAGCAAAGTAAGTGTGCTGCAACTCCGAATGATTTGCACTGGTAAATCTGTAGATTGGCTGGTCTGACGACCCTCTTGTGGTTTTTAAGGACAGACAAACCAAAGACTCCAGATTTCAAGTATAAGGTTACCAAGGAGTGGCTATGGATAGACTGCTGGTACAATCCAGGTTGGGTTAAAGTCATGGAAAAGCCCAAAGTATGCACTGTTCAGGCCGAACACTTTGGCTTGGTGAAGGACTGTGGCAAGCGGGGCTTCAGGTCTGGAGTGAAGGCAAATGCATCTCAAGCACAAGAACTATGCGAGAAGAGCGGCTGGGAAACGCTCAGCTTAGAGGACGCACTCACGTCCATGGAACGGATGCCCCAGCTGCCTTCAGTTCAGAACCTTGTATGCATCTTGCATAGGTGCAGAACAGAGAAAAATCAAGCCTATAGCAAGCGCTTGTATGCCTACATGTGCAAAAGTGGGCTTGAAGATCATGGATCCCTTGGAAATTACCTTGTCCCAATGTTTGTCCAAGTTGGAAGCATGTCCGATGCTCAGCAGGTTTTTAACAAGTTGGTTGATCGGAACGTGTATTCTTGGACTTCTCTCATTAGGGGTTATATTGAATGCGGGGATCCAAAGCATGCCCTCAACCTGTACCAAAAAATGCAAGAAGATTCTGTACACCCGAGCAAATATACCTTCGTGGCCGTACTGAAGGCTTGTGCTAGGCTGAGAGATGCACAAAGAGGCCAAGAAATACATGCCGCAATAGCCAGAAAGGGGCTGGAAAGGGATCTTTTCGTTGGCAACAAATTGGTGGACGTGTATGCCAAATGTGGCTTGTTTGCAAAAGCATGGGAAGCGTTTGACAGGCTACCAATTCGAGACGGGGTCTCATGGAATGTACTAATCACGGGATATGTTGAGCATGGACTTGGTGAGGAAGCGCTGAACTGTTTCGAACATATGCAACTGGAAAGTCTCTTTCCAGATTCTGTCACATTCATTTGCTGCTTGAAAGCTTGTAGCAGCATAGGAGCCATAGACAAAGGCCGAGAAATCCATGCTGAAATTTCCAGAAAAGGGCTAGAAAGAGATCTTTTTCTTGGCAGCACCTTGGTGGATATGTATGCCAAATGTCGGTTTCCTGCAGAAGCACAGGAAGCGTTTGACAAGCTGACAGTACGAAATGAGGTTTCTTGGAATGTACTCATTGCAGGATATGCTGAACATGGGCTTGGTGAGGAAGCACTAAAATGTTTCCAGCAGATGCAACTAGAGGGTCTCTTGCCAGATGCTGTCACATTTGTTTGCGGCTTGAAAGCTTGTGGGAGCACAGGAGCCATACACCAGGGCCGAGAAATACACACCGAGATTTCCAGAAAGGGATTGGAAATAGATCTTGTTGTTGGCAGCACTCTGGTAGATATGTATGCCAAATGCGGCTTGCTTGAAGAGGCAAAGGAAGCATTTGACAAGTTGCCAGTTCGAAATGAGGTCTTATGGACTGCACTGATTGCAGGATATGCCGAACATGGGCTTGGTGAGGAAGCCCTGAACTGTTTTGAACAGATGCAACTGGAGGGTTTTTCTCCAGATGCTCACACATTTGTTTGCAGCTTGAAAGCTTGTGGCAGCATAGGAGCCAGAGATAAGGGCCAAGAAATACACGTTGAGATTGCCAGAGAGGGACTGGAAAGAGATGTTGTTGTTGGCAGCACTTTGGTGGATATGTATGCCAAATGTGGCTTGCTTGGAGAAGCATGGGAAGTATTTGATAACCTGCCAGTTCGAAATGAGGTCTCATGGACTGCACTGATCGCTGGATGTGACGAGCAGGGCCTTGGTGAGGAAGCACTGGACTGTTTTGAACAGATGCAATGTGAGGGTCTCTCTCCAGCTACTATCACGTTTGTTTGCAGCTTGAAAGCTTGTGGCAGCATAGGAGCCATAGATAAGGGCCGAGAAATACATTCTGAGATAGCCAGGAAAGGGCTGGAAAGAGATCTTGTTGTTGGCAACACCTTGGTGTATATGTATACAAAATGTAGCTCGCTTGCAGAAGCACGGGAAGCATTTATTAAGCTGCCAGTTCGGAATGAGGTCTCATGGACTGCACTGATCGCAGGGTATGCCACACATGGGCTTGGTGAGGAAGCGCTGAACTGTTTCGAACAGATGCAACGTGAGGGTCTCTCTCCAGATTCTGTTACGTTTGCTTGCAGCTTGAAGGCTTGTGGCAGCATAGAAGCCATAGGCAAGGGTCGAGAAATATACACTGAGATTGCCAGAAAGGAGCTGGAAGCAGACGTCGTTGTTGGCAGCAGCTTGGTGGATATGTATGCCAAATGTGGCTCGCTTGCAGAAGCACGGGAAGCACTTGACAAGATGCCAGTCCGAGAGGTGTTGTCGTGGAATGCACTGATCGTAGGATATGCTGAGCAGGGGTTTGGTGAGGAAGCACTGAATTGTTTCGAACGGATGCAACTGGAGGGTCTCTCTCCAGATGCTGTCTCATTTGTTTGCAGCTTGAAAGCTTGTGGCAGCATAGGAACCATACAGAAGGGCCGAGAAATGCATGCTGAGATTTGCAGAAAGGGGTTGGAAGGAGATCTTGTTGTTGGCGGTGCCTTGGTGCATACATATGCCAAATGTGGCTCAGTTGTAGAAGCACAGGAAGCGTTTACCAAGCTGCCAGTTCGAAATGAAGTCTCATGGAATGCACTAATCGCTGGATATGCCCAGCAAGGCGAATGTGAAATTGTTTTGCATATGCTTGAGAGAATGAAAGGAGAAGGGTTAAAGCCAGGTGGGGCCACGTTTTCTATTGTTCTTTCTGTATGCAGTCACACGGGTCTACTGGATAAGGGCCAGAAATACTTTGAGGCCATGAGCAAAGACTATGACATCACTCCATCTATCGAGCACCACATCGGCGTGATTGATCTCCTTGGGCGTGCAGGCCAATTAGAGGAGGCAGTAGCGATGGTGAAGAAGATGCCTTTCCAACCTAATATTGTGGTGTGGCATATAGTGTTGGGTGCTTGTCGAAAGTGGGGTAATGTGGAGCTTGGAAGAGTGGCTTTTGAACATGCCGTGCAATTGGACGAAAAGGCTGATGCATCTTATGTCTTACTGTCTAATATCTATGCAGATGCTCAATTGCAGGGGGAAGCGAAGGTGGAGGCCCTGTAAGTGAACAAAGAAGCATGGAAGAGAGAGAGGACGAGAGAGAGAGAGAGAGAGAGAGAGAGAGAGAGAGAGAGCGCTTAGAGGCAGAGATAAGAGATCACACACACACGCGCGCACAGATTTTTCTCAAAAAGATTTCACACACGCACACAAGCAGGATGTTGCGGTCATTTTGGGTGGAGGATACAAGACATTCCCAAGGCATATCTTTATGTATATATGATCTTTGTGTAAAGATGAGGGAGGAAAGGTATGTCACGAGATGTATAATTGATAATAGATATAACGAATTTTGATCTAGAAATATCATAGAATATGCCTCAAGAGAGACCTCTAGTTCCATGGAGAAATGGAAGTATAATTGATTTTGAATGGAAATTTCGCAAATTCCAAATATAACAAATGGTAAAGAGGACCCCATTGCAATTATCCTTCAGCAATTTGACACAGCTTGCCAAGCTAGAACCAAATCGACTCTAGATTCTAAATATGTAGAATGGCCCATGCTTGTCGTTGGGTAAGATATGATGCTGTAGCCAATAAGATGTTAGGACTTGTGAGTTACGTAAACCTCACCTAATGTGCAAGGGAAGGGCAAGTAAAGACTACTTACTATATGGGAGGCTTGCTGATGCTTTGAATGGAACATCATTGGTCCATATGAAAGCTACTTTGATCACACAAGCAATTGCATACTCTAGAATCAAGCTGAATATATATCAAAGGATGAAGTGTCTCAAGCTAGTGATCGAAAATCATGGGTAGGTGCATCAAATTTGTACTTGATAATAGTTGTTTCCTATTATAATAGTGCCAAAAAAGAATGAGAAAATAAGAGTCATAGGAAATTAAATGAACAAACTATAAAGGACATTTCCCCTTTTCCATTCATTGCCAATATGTTGGACAAGGTTTCAAGGCACGACATGTATTCATTCATGGATGGATACACATCAGCTATAATCAAGTGACGCTAGTTGAAGAAGATCGAGAAGACACAACCTTCATTATTGAATGGTCGACATACTCAAGCAATGTGAAGATGAACAAAAGACAACCTTCATTATTGAATGGGGAGCATACTCAAGATTTTTGGACGATCTCTCTATCTATAGCACCAAGCAAAAACATCGAGACTTATTGTAGAAGTTTTCTAAGAATGCAAGGAGTGTGGCATTTTTCTCAACCCATGTAAATGTGTATTGTGTGTGCATTTGGGCATATTGCTTAGTCGGCCAATATCACAGCAAGGAATAAGACTTTAAAGATGCAATTGAAAAAAGGTAGCAATCCACAAACATTATGTGATCTTTTATTAGCTTCCTTGGTCTTTATAAAAGGTTCATGTTTTGTTTTGAGTGCCGTTTTTTCTATGTGAGGCACTAACACCCACCAAACAACTCATGGACAACTTATAAAAGGTTCATCAAGAACAAAGATCATGGCACCACTACATCAACTTACAAGATAGGACATGAAATTGAGTAGGATTATGAAACAGAGGAGGCATCCCAAGTTTTGCAGGAAATGGCAATAAAAGCACCAATATTAAAGCAACCAAAAAGGAAAGAATTTCCACATACATGATTATTATTTTGGAATGGAAATTGGTTCAATCCTAACTCGACCTCATGGAGACATGGATTTCCCAATATTTTATGCAAGCCAATAGTCAGTACCCAAAAAGAACTTCATAACATAAAAAAGAGAAGCCCTGTCATGGTATAAGGTGTAGCTAATATCTTCTTGCTTTGTCTCTGATTGTACCTTTGTCTTCATCAAAGATGAATCTATAGTTATATTCCGTCATTTGTTCAGCTGACAAAAGATTCTTGCTGAGTTTGGGAACATAGAGTACATCTTTCGGCTGATCCTTTTATACTAGAAAAATTAGGATGATGTCTTTCCCTTGAATTCAGTGTTATCTTTAGTGTACATAACGTTCTTGGATCCTTCCAATGGTTTGATTTCTATAAACCATTCTTGATGTCTATCATTTGAGATGATGTACCACTATCAATGTACCATGGATCTTGATCCACATGGTCAACATGATAACTGCATTTTTCTTTGGAATCACTATCACTCTTCTCATATGCTCAACTACAAGATAGATTGTGTTGGGTCATTGGCATAATGACTGTGACTTTGATGTTCACCTCGATGATTCCCTCTTTGCAAAAAAATCATCTATTATTGCTAGATTGACCTCCTTGGTCATACTGCTTCTTGTGGTAATATGTGTTTGGCATATTGTTGGATGCATTTCCTATATTGGAATCTTGGATGCTGATGTTGATGTTGATGCTATTGTTGATGTTGTTGTTGGATGCTATTGTTGATGTTGTTGTAGATGCTATTGTTGATGTTATTGTTGGATGCATTTCCTATATTGGAATCTTGGATGTTGATGTCGATGCTATTGTTAATGTTGTTGTTGATGCTAATTCGGATATTAGTGTCCACTTCTTTGAGATGTTGAATCTTGGATGCTGATGCTATTGATGTTGTTGTTAATGCTAGTTTTGAGTTGGTGTTCACTTCTTCGAGATGCTCTTCCTCTACCTCTACCTCTATTTGAGCTTGTGAACGCTTGCTCATTGAATTGACATTTCCTTGCTTAAATGGCCTAAGTCCTGAGTTCCTCACCAAGTTAACACTTATTGTATCTCTTCGAGTGATGATGGAACTTGCCTTTGATTGGTAATACTTTACACTAGATTTTCATATACCTCACCTACTTCATTGAGGATGACTTGAACCATCTCTGAAGGCTTCTTATCCCTCACATAGTTCATTGAGGACATCATGAACCATCTCTGCAAGCTTCATAGTCTCTCTTGCCCACCTTGTTCATTGAGGACTACTTGAACCATCTCTATACGCTTCATAGTCTCTCTTGTTACTACAAGTTGATTGTTAATGTCTTTGGTCGCACATAAGCATGACCAAATTTGTTGCTGTTGTGCAAACTACAATTCATTTGGTTTCTAAATATCAGAATTATTAAAGTCTTCTTGGAGTCATAAAATGTCGAGAGCACATCCATGCTACCTTTCATGTCTTGACCATGTTTAGTTGTTCGAGCATGGCATCTTGGACATTCTAGTTAATGAAGTGATAGGCATACTTGTCTTTCTTATCCCATTGTCATGTGCTGAGTTAATGACAGGATTTGCCTACTAGGTCACCAAATGGTCTAGGTGTAGTCCCATTAATATACTCCCATTTATCTTGTAGAACTAGTCTCTCCTATTGTTACAAGTTCATTATTGATGTTTTTTATCTTGATTACATTAGCATGAAAAAATTTGTTGATGTTGTAAAAAATCTAATTCATTTGGCTTCTAAGTGTCAGAATTAGTCATAAAGAGTTGAGAGCATTTCCCATGCTACCTTGACTGTGTTTAGTTGTCTGAGCATGGCATCTTGAACATTCTAGTTGATCAAATGATAGTCATACTTGTCTTTCTTATCCCATTATTCATGTGCTTAGTCAATGGCACGATCTGCCTATGGGGTCACCAGATGGTCTAGGTATAGTCCCATCTTTATACTTCCATTTATCTTTTACAATAGGTATGTTCTTTATCCAATACTTTTAAGTACTGTAATTGGAGTTGACTACCGTAGCAAATGCCTTTAGATTGAGGCTACTAGATGTAAACATGATGTACAAAGTAATCAAAGTACTTGTGATTTGTGTCAACTGCAACCTGCTTGCTAATTAAGATAGGAATTGTAATATTTCTTATATTTTACAAGGCTTGAATGCCAAGCATAGCTCAAAAGTATACAAAAATACCAGAAAAATAGCCAATAAAGCTTATCAATGTAGGCATATGAAGTGCAAACTGAAATAACGTGCAATCTACCTTAAAATAAATTTCTTATATCTCCCAATATAAGTGACATTATTGATGGCTCATTTTTAAATCGGCCGAGTTATAATCCAGGGTGCACAAGGTAGAACAAATGCAGTATAATCCAAGGTGCACAAGGTACAACAAGACATGTTATAGCCATTAGTTAAAAATGATAGTGCGCTAGCAATTCTATTCTGAACTATCCATGGAGTAAGCTACTATACAACCTCCAATTTTTACGAGTAGATGTTAATTGAAAATACACCATGTTGAAACTCATTCCTCTTAAATCATTGCAATTGGAGATTATGCTAGAAGCATACAAGCATTAAAGGACACCAAAATGTATGAATGGCTACTCTTTTGTTCATTGAGAGAGCAATGGATATAAAACAACATATGCAAAACAAGATATATGATTTTGAAACAATCAATGTAATATTCTTTCAATTGATCCATTTGATTGATCATGGGATTAGCCATATAACAATCAACATTTTGCAAAAATCCTTGGTGAAGGAAATTTCGATACTGCTTTTAAGTATATATAGCTTTGCCTATCATAATTTATGTTTGTTTTGATCTATTCAATCATCCTTAAAAATAATTTGAAAATCAATACACTTTGTAGGAAATTGATGGCATATGGTCTTACAACATTGGGACAGAAACCCAAATGATTCTAGAATTAAGACTCTATAGCAACAAAAAAAAGGTTAGTAAAGGCATGGTATTGATGAAATTTTACTATGTTAAAGAGCTAAGAGATGGTTGATTACTTTGTTGCCTCACATGTACGTACGTAGGATAAATTATTTGATAACATGTAAGTGTGCAAGTAAATAATGGCTTCTCCATTTGTCTTACAAAATTTTCTTTATAGAAAGTATTTAATGAAAGGCCGTGCGCTTGGGTGAAATAATTAGAATAGGTCCTACAACAACTTAGCACAAAGATATGGTTTATTGTTTGTACTTGAGGTCTATAATGCAGAATATGCATCGATATGATTTGTTGTTTGCACTTGAGGTCTATAATGCAAAATGTGGAACCCATGATTTGACTACAATTTCTAGGCCAAATGAATGGACAGTGTCCCTTGGCCTTTGGCTTTTCTTACAAGGGCAACTACATGTAATTATCCAAATGATTATGAAATGAAAGAATTGTTCATTATAGCATATTAGTTATTGATAATGGTATTTATATTTTTCTTGTTTCATCCTTTGTAAACCATATATTGGTTGACTATAATTTGACCATATGTCGATCACTACATTTTTTAAAAAAAAGTCAGCTAATAGCTAGAAAGCTATGATAAAGAGAAGAGAGACAAGAGTGCACACAAGAGAGAAGAGAGAGAGGAGGACTAATTGTACACTATGTTGTATGATACCAAGTGTCACGGACTAGGTCTTCGGGACTTAGAATTTTCTCTATACAGCGGATATCTCTCGACCCGGGCCCGCTGACCTCAGGCGCACCTAGGACTCACCAGCCCCAGACACACCCGGAGCTATCCGCAGTTTGCGTCCCGCGACGCCTTTGCGTTTTCTGGCCAAAACGGGCCCTGGCACGTCCTGCACCTAGACGGCCATTTCCGATCCCAACCACGACGCGTCCTCCCCTAGACCGCCGTTCACGGATCCTCTGATCCCCACGCCCCTTTCATGGGCCACTGCTCCCCACACGGTTCCAACTCCCCGCTTGTATCCCGGTCTCGCGGTGAAGACACACAGACTCACGAGCCTGCGCAACACCTGACCTTCCTTGGATAGCCTCCCCGATTCAAAAGTCACACAGAACACCCACCGCACGACGTTCCACCTTTAGCCCAACTTGCTTAGAGGGTTACACAACGGTTCACGAATATTTACAATGGTATGAAAGGAATGGGCCGCTCACCGTTCCCCGCTCACGTTCACGTGCACTCACGCCCTTCCCACGTTTTGCTTTCCGGTGTGTGCCCACACAAGTGCACCCCAAGATCACAACACGTAAAACGGCCCGAGACGTTACTTGCAAGAAAGTACTAGAAAGAGTGCCAAACGATGGTTTGATAACGCTAGACTGCAAGAAAGAGTATTTACAAGCAACTGAGCGCACAACCGCATCATTACGTTTTCCTGCTGGACGCAACCTCACATGCAGGGAGACCACCTTCCATATCGAAGCGGTGAACTAACCCTTGAAGGTAGCTCATGTCCTTCTTGATCAAGACCGTCACCCATTCTGAACATAATCATGAATATATACATGAGAAATGCCTTAGGGTTAGGGTTAGGGTTTGCTCCTAATGCCGTATCTCAATGGTGCAATTTACACCATCCTTCAACATGCCCTCTTAAATCGCACTGGGTAAATAGAGGGTGCATGTACAAGAACCTTTTTGTGAATTTTGTTTGGTGCATATGATAGCATCTAAATTTGAAAAAAAAAAAGAGAGTGGTATGTGCATGTGTGAGCACAGTGACTACGTAGTGGAAGCTTGTACAATGCGTACAACTTATGTGATCCTATATAAGATGTACTTTCCCCCCTCTTAAGTTGTATGTCATCCTTCACCTTTGGGAACTAAGCCCAAAAAATAAGCTGAAGGGAAAAAGAAGGAAATTCAAAAAGTAGGATGCCTGCCTAGATCAAAGACTAGTCGATCAAAAGATGACTTCATGAAGAATAGTGTATATTGCTGCATGCTGAACATGTCATGTGTCCTTGTGGACTGTGCAACTACTCTATAGAAGGCATCCGGATGTCAAGCAAGTCAATGTAGCTATGGAGAAAGAATCCGGTAGGTTGTGACAAACAAGGATTTCATCAACCCAAAAAAACTAACAACAATATATGAGGTATGTTGTAGTAGAACTATAATCGCTATCAAATGATGCTGGGGCAAAGAAGACCACATAGTTGGTGTGGACAGAGTGACCCAGGGGTTGCAAATTTGGGGCCGAAGGTGCGAGTATGATACTCTTCTCTACTAAAGAAGAGGCACATAAACCGACAAGGTACGACAACCTGTCAAACCTGTATGCTCAATTGTCATGAGCTGAAGGTGATCGCATGTGTGCATGGCTAAACATCGATTTGCATGGGATGTAGGATTTGTTAAAGACTCAAGGTGGAGTTGATAATATAAAGGCCTAGAAGCCTGAAATACAATTGAGAAAACATAAGATATCCCTGAGGCATAGGACGGGCTAAATGCTGATGTCGGGATAAATCTACAATCATGGATTGAACTACTAATCTGTATTAAGTATGGATTGTATACTACAACCATAAGTGCATGTTGAAACACTAAGACTCCCTAGGTTGAACTATGGTTGAACTTGATATCCACCACTGCGCTGGGGTAGGATTGCACTCCTGCATAACTCATGCCGAGGAATGATCTGCCAATCGAAAGAGGTGGTGATCATTGGATCCAAGGGTGGTACAATGGGGCATGACTGAGTTGATGCTAAAGTATCATGAACACTAATCTACTTATTTGTACTACATATGAAAACTGGTTCCAAGGATGCAATATGCTCCGTATCAGAGGTGAAAGCATCAAGGATCAATGCAAAAATGAAATCACTTGAAGAAATAAATCCACTATGGCATGTATCTTTGCATGCTACTGAAGGCATGAGTGCATCACACTGAGGACTTACCTACTTTAAATCTACATGATCATCACTACTGCTAAACTCCTATTGTTATATCTGCATCACTTAGTGTGATAGTAAATGGAGTCAAATCCATGCATGAATGTGATGGTTGTACACCACTAGAATCCAACTGTGCTGATGTAGATGGGAGTGCCTCATGATGAGCGCTTACCGTCAAAGAGCTTACTGTTGAATGCACATAATAAAAATGTGAAGGTTGATCCATGCTAACATGTGGAACATCTGCATCTAATCTCTCTAGGCCAATGATGCTCGAGTCTAAATCATAACCTTGTGGCAATGAATGGTTGCAATAGGTTCTCTTTCCATTCTCAGATCTCATCCAGAGTCATGACTGGTGTATCGCCAACTGTGTGATGTGAATAGTTCCATGTTGGAGGCTCTATGCTAGAGGCTTACTTGTGTACCGACGAGAGTGTCTACCTATGAGAACACTATGTGAGAGCTGCCACTAGGTCTTATCCACGAGCTACCCGATTCAAGGCTTACACTAAACGGTCAAAACTAAGTCACGTGAGAACATGTGTATACCAAAGGTCAAGCTTGTAAAATAAGGATGACAACTATGTGCGGGGAGTAGCTAAGAGGCTATACAAGACTGATGGATATGTGTGGGAACCAATGCCTAAAAATAATCAATAAGCATGACTGTACATGGATGCTATCTGTGTGTGCAAGATGTATGCAACAATCATGGATATTTTTATCGAAGCTATGCTTACATGTTAATATAAAATCTTAGTGAAAGTTTATTGATCTCATTTTTTTAATTTCACAATATTGATATTTTATAGTACACTTTTATATATTTCCTTTTGAATTTTGAAGTAAAAAATGTAAATCTTGGTGAAACTTTAAATTGCATAAAAGAATCAAACCTTGGTGAATGTTTCAAACATTTATTTCTATTAGGGCATACAAACTTTTGACACCAATATAAAAGTTTAGCTTCTTAACGAAACTAACTTGAAAAAGCCATCCATGGCAACAATTCTAAATCTGAGGAACATCACTCTGTTAAGTGTCACACTGAAGTGCTGAACTGTTGAATGCCAGGAGACTGAGCTGGTGTCATGTGTGAATGTGTATATCGACCGAAGGGACTCACGTCGGTGGAAACCAATCGAGTAATACAATAATGGCTTACTTGGCTTGGGTGGAGAAATTCAAGTGTCCCCTCTATGGATGTGCTAGTCTAAATCTAGACTCTAAATCTAGACTACACATCGAAGCAAAAAAATGTAGAAATATGAATTATTATTATTTTTTGGCAAAAAAAGTAGTTGTTTTTTATATTATGTCTCAAGAGACTAATAATCACATAAAGTTCTAATTAAAACTGGTTCCACTAGTACATCTAAGAAACCAAAATAGAAAAAGGGAGAGCAAATGAAGATCATACATCAGTTATAGACTAAGGGTCTATTGGCTTGGCTTTGAAGTCTTTGATCAATGCCTTGCGATCTTGATAGACAACCCATTTTCCTTCCTTTCTAGAAGGCGGCTAGAAAGGAAGGCAAATAAGCAAAATGAATTTTAGTTCATTCATTTTATGTGCTAGATGGTTACAATGATATGACGACTATGTCATCGGCATACAACAATATCTGCACCATCAGGTCAGCCAGAAGCGAACCCCTCTGCCTACTCGATCGACAAAAGAAGTGATCTCATCAATATAGAGCCCGAAGAGAGTTGGTGATAGGGGACAGCCTTGCTTAACTCCAATGGTGCTCTCAATCCAAGTCTGATAAGCCTCCTGGGGAACGTATCCTCCCTTTGACTGACTTATATAGACTCACGACCCCCCAAATCATGATATCTGGGAGATGTAGCTTCTATAGCCTCTTGATCAAGCGAGAGCGTGGGACAGTGTCAAATGCCTTACGAAAATCTACGAAGCAAGTGTAGGCATGCTGACGCCCTGACTTCGCCTCCTCAATAATTTCCCTCAGGGTGAAAATGTGATCTGGGGTAGAGTGATGTCTCTGAAATCCTGCTTGCCCAAGTGCCCACTGTCCATGACCCTTTGTGTGGATGCTGATCTCCCTCTCTAGGACCGATCCATATATCTTAGCCAAAGCGTGGCCAATCATAAGAGTACGGTAATTCCCAGTGTCGCCTTGTGTATCGGTACTATGGTGGTGGTGCTCCAGGTAGGTGGGAAGCCATGGCATACGGCATGATTGAATAGTTGTGCTAATATCGGGGTTAGGATCTCTTGCCCATGCACAAAATGCTCAGTGCGTAGCCCCTCATGATCCGGTGATTGTCGGTTATGAAGCTGAAGAAGGGCAGCTCGTACATTCTGCGAAGTAAACAGATGACATGTGGTGGGTCTGGGCATAGAGGACATATCAGGTGGTGCCTGACCTGGGACATCATACAGAGAGCAAGCATATGTGTGCTAGACTGCAGGATCTCTGATGAAAATGGGTGACTTCCCATCTGATAGGAGTCCTCATCCCATGGTAGGATCTCCTCCACGAAAAGAACTAATCACCTCATCCATCTTGTGCATGAGGAAAGCTAGCTTCTTACGTCGTGTCACTCGACGTGAGATCTGGTGTGCCTCTGGCAGAGTCAAATATCCCAATGCTATCTCACGTGTAAGGTGGGCTCTCATCTCTCTGCACTCATCATCAAACCATGGATTTTGAGGCATCTTCCCATCTAGAACACGTGCAGATCATGTCGTGGGAAAGTATCTGGTGGCAACATCCTATATCATCGATATAAGAGTGTCTAATGCATGTGCAAGGTCCATCCCATCACCAAGTAGTACTGGAAGCTAGAAGCCAAGTGGCTCACGTACACCAGGTCAAGAGCACGATCAAAATGGATCTAAACACGAGTGGGTGGTGGAGGGGCCCTCCTCATGGCTAGCATAGCGATCGATATACCGAAAGTGAGATATGAGTAGTCGGCTCCGAGTGGGCGGGATGGTACAATAAAGTCATGTATCTGTGGGACCAGTGCCAATGGACCAAGCAAGTAGTCTACTTTACTACTCCCCCCTCCATGTGGGAAATAGGTGAGTCCAACTGTACACTATGTTGTATTGAACATAATCATGAATATATAAATGAGAATCCCTTAGGGTTAGGGTTCAGGGTTTTCCTCTAATGTCCTATCTAGATGGTGCAATTTACACCATCCTTAAAAAGCTAATACTTGTATGCCAAATGCAAACTAATTTATAACTACTATAAACTTTTGTACTTATAATTTGACAATTCTTACCTACATTTGTTCAATCATAATAGAATGCAATGTAGATGGCAAAATGTAATTGTATATTAAAACAATTAAAATAAATAATGTACAAGATGGACAGACATGTTTACAAAACTATTATGTTGAGTACAATAAAAGCTTCGTACTCAATTGATATGCTTATAGAACAACTATGCAATAGCTCCCACCTACATGGAGGGAAACATCAATACCCATGTCCTTTCTTTTAATTTCAATGCAAGTATAAAAGGGTGCAAAAAATATGCCCTTTTAAACTTGTACAAAAGGGAAAACTTTCTAGTTCTTCAAAGGCAAACCAAAAGGGTAGAACCAATAAAAGGTGGAAGGGTACTCCACCCTTTTGGGGAAATTCTACCCTTCAAGGCAACCAAAAGGGCATAATCAACAGCCCTTTCCATCCTGTTTTATACTAGTGACTCCCTTCTATTCTCTCGCCTCTTGCTTTAGCTAGTTGTAGAAATTCCATCCTCTTTTGACCATCTTTCCTCATTCGCACATCTATTGGTTCCCTAGCATGATTACAAAAATATTAACATTGAAGAACTTTTCCAATTCTATTTTTCAAGAATTCAGCTCTCACACTCTCATAGCCTAGGTTCTTCAAAGGAAGTATAACATTAGCTAGGTACAGTGCAAATACAAGAATGGAATAGAGATCAAGGTATGCCTTGTGGGCATTAAGCACCACTCAATGTACATGGAGATCTACATTAAGGAAGGGGTTTCAACCATGAACCAGGAGAGTGAGGAGAGAGTGATGTTGTGTTAGGGGTCCTTGCTTGCGAAGGACCAAGTGACACTTAGTTCACTAACTTGCCACCTCAATAAGTCATGACCACACAAACAAACATAGTATCTTTCAATATGACCCACAAAAAATACACTATGAGTGGTTGTCCTTCCTATTCATTTTGAATAATTGACCTCAAATAATACATTTTAATTTGGGACCTCAAGTGTGTTGGCAAATGGAGAATATACTTGCATGCAATAATCATATATTAGCACAGAAAACAGAAAGAGAATTCCAATTCATAGACCACACAAGTTGGAGTGTATTCATCAAGAAAGCTTACAAATATCAAAAACTCACACCAATTGTCTAGCAGATGCTCATCCGTATGAGGCATGTTAGCACTCGAGCCTCAAATTCTAATGACCACAGATTGTGTTCACTCCAAACACTCGGAGCAGCAAACATAGACCACTTGATGCCACACGTGCATAAAAACTATTCAAAACACTTGATGCCACACGTGCACACAAACTATTCAAAACATATGTGATTATATAGATGCCGATGTAGAGGTACCCAAGAGTCACTTGAGATCACGAGGGAATGAGCTTGCATAGCCTGTAGAGTCGCTAGCTACCACGGTCCAATTGCTCAGCCAAATGCTTTCAAAGCTGCCTTCTCCATAAATGTTTGAGACTCCGATTTCCATGGAAGAGCCAAGTTGTGAACCGCCTCAGGAGCATCCAGCCAAGACCACATTGAAGGATGCGTGAGCAAGTGTCACGTGGTACTAGCCTTTTTACCCCTCCATGAACCTTAGAACTCTCCATCACCCCTTGGAGGTTTACACACGTCTCACAAATGCTAAAGCTTACAAATCCCCCATAACCCAAATAAATGTCACTAGGGCAAACAGAAATGAGGAAATTCCAATGCCATAACAAACTCCTATTGTTACTAACTGAAAATGTGTGACACTTAAAAAGTATATGCATTGTCCTTCTACAAGTCAATTACTTTTGTTTGTGCAAAGGATGCAAAGTTATCCCCTTGTCCATTCTCTTCCATGATGCAGGTTTTCTTATTGGAATCTTGCTACTTCACATTAAATGCTCTCTTGTAATGGCATTTCTCTATGTGACCTTCTCTACCATAGTAATCACAAACCATATCTTTCTTCTTGCCTTTTCCCTTATCTTTAACTATGAAAGCTGGTTCACTTGTACCTGCTATGTTAATTCGTGATCTCCTTTCTTCACTCATAAGCATGGAACAACATCACAAAACTCAAGTGCATCAGAATTCAGCCTAAATATGGTAACAATCTCAAATACTTAAGTGGGAGACTTGCAAGCAAAATAGCTTTTGCATCGTCACTTTCCACTCAAACATTTAGGTCTTGAAGTTGTTTTATACTCACCCTCATCTTATTGAGATGAGTGGCTAAGGATTCACCTTCTCCCATTTGCAAAGAGTACAACTCTAGCTTTCAAAATTTTTTACCCTTGACCCAAACAGAGTTTCTAGGATATTCCAGTTTTCACCAGCAGTTGTCTTAGAAATATCAACATGATGAAAGAAGTCCACTCCGAAGGCATGCCCAAGAAGTCGTCAAGCCCTTTCATTTTTAAGTTCTCACGCTTTCTTTCTTTCCTCATTACTAGTAGGTTTTTCTTTTATCCTAGATAGAACCCTCCACAACCCTTTCTCCATAAATTAGAGGCATACAAAAAGCTGCCAAGAGGGGAAGGGGGGCGGGGGGGGAAGGGGTATTAATAGCTATCTGAATATAGATTGTCTATCCACATTTTTCCTCTAGTAATTAGCTACATGGGATGGTCTCCTTACTTTTCATGAAGCATGCAAGCATCATAACATGAAACCTCTTGCGTTCATTCCACTCATTGTATAAGTTTGCTACCCAAAGAGCTCGCACAAATAATGACATGCATCTTTGTAAAAGGAACAAAGGGAATTCATATGCACCTTGTTAGACGTCATATGAGCTGATGTCCTCTAATCAATAATGCTTGAGCCATTCGTTTCAATGGAAACTTTGAACCCGGGAAGGGGCACATCCCAAGTAGATGTAAGATTTTGTAATCCCCACCTCCTCTCCTACCAATGTGTCTCTAATGGAAACGAATTTCATTCGCTAATAAAGATCACATGTGTCAAGGTTTACCATATCATTTGCCTTGCTTCCAAAAGCCTTGTAGGCCTTCTATTCTATATGAGAGCAACACCGTAGGGCAACATATCAACACTAAAGACAACCCCTCCATGGATTCTAGCTCATCAATGTGAAGCCCAAACAAGGTCACCTCATATAACACCATACCAACCCATATAGCCTCATCCGCGATATTGTGCAAAAGTCCATGCATGTGCGTGCACGCACATATGTGTGTGTGTGTGTGTGTGTGTGTGTGTGTGTGTGTGTGTGTGTGTGTGTGGTGTGTGTGTGAAAGTGTGTGTGTGTGTGTGTGGAGCTTCTTCGTGGAGAGAGCGTTGCTGCTCAGCCTCCCCAAGCCTCTGCACAGGTTTGCGTTAGGCTCCCGTTCAGCCCCGTACTCTGTCCGTAAAACTGTACGGATGTCGTACAACCACGTCCTCTCTTCCCTACGCAGTTTCGTCACACCTGCCTGTCCGTCGACCTGCATCTTCGCTGTATCGCCGTACCCCTCGTCCTTTTCCGTACAGTCAGCCTTGTCTTTTTGCGTTAGCCATCTCTTCCATCGTCGCTCTCCGTACAGCCTCTGTGCTCCTTGTCTCCTTTTGTACGACTCAACCCCTTCAGCCTTTCTTCCGTACATCTGTACAACTTGTACATTCCGTACAGCTCGTACTTTCAGCGTGCTCCTTGTCCGTACAGTTCTACTTTTATTCTGCCACTTCATCTATCCCACCCTGTTTCTCTTCATGGAGGACCAGTTCAAAAGTTATTCTCGCAAGGAGTTTGACCCGGGACTCCAAAAGACAGCAAGTTGATGTCTCTGTTGCAGATTCTGTAGATGCTCACTATGTTTTTGACATGCTCAAAGATGAATTTCATCACAGCTGGAAGGAGTGGGCCAAACCTCCCCCGGCCATCAAATACAAGTTGAAGCTGCCTTCTTTGGTTGCTCCTCTTCGAAAGTTCTCTCAACAAGAAGTTATCATTTTTTTCCCAGGCAAGTTACCTTCAGCAAATGATGTGGCCCAGTGGGTTCAGGCATTGTTGGGAGGCTGCTTTGTTGAAGGAGTATACTTTGCTTCAAGGGGTTTTTATGAAGTGCACTTTTTGGATGCCTCATATCGTCAGCAGATATTGGAGATGTCGCCTTTATTCTATGGCAGACAAATGGTGCATGTCATGCCATGGTCGCCAAATAAGGATTACCACAGCCTCATTCGACATCACTGCCCCGTATGGGTTGAGGTAGTGGATTTTTCGGACTATATGAGGGCTGCGTTACCAAGTTTGGCAGCCACTTTGGGGCAAGTTGTATGCCCTCCCCGTCCTTCGGGTAATTGCAATCGCTTTTGTATTCTTTGGGATACAGATCACCCAACCCCTCCTTCCATTGCGGTAGAAGTGGAGGATGTTCCCCTTGGTGAAAAATATTTTGATCTGAAATGGGGAGTTTTTGCAGGTGCTTGTTTCACATGCCATAAGTTTGGCCACTTAGCCTCACAGTGTCCTGCAGTACTGCATCAGCTCCCACCCACAGCTATTGCTCCAGAAAATACTCCCCCCCCAACTTATGCCCCGGGGTCCAAGGCAATGCCTTCTAAACTGGGTGATGTGGCCCCCAAATCTGTCCCTTCCAAAGATAATATGGTTCAGGTTTGTTCCAGCTAAGCAAAAGGATAAGGGGAAGGGCAAAATTTCAGAATCTCATGCCTCTCCCCAGGCTGTCTAGCAGCAACCCAAAAAGGTATTCGCTCTTAAACCACGTCCATTACAGTCTCACCATTGGGATGCTTCAACTTCTACCCCTGGTCAGACCTCTACCCCCGCTGACAGCCTTGCTTCTCAACTGTGGGTTGATGTGTTAAAAAGAGGCATTCCTGTATGTGACAATGATGAGGATCATAGAGCTAATGATCCAGGAGCACAGGTGGATGTTGATGTCATGGCTGAGGCCTGACAGCTTATACTTTACTCCGCTTTTTGGTTTGACTGTACATATCTTCTATGTCTACTTCAATTACTTGCATCACATACAATGTTTAGGGTCTTTGCAATGTCAATAAGTGGAGACTTTTTTGGCATTATGTACATAGAATGCATCCCGATGTGATCTCTTTACAGGAACACAACCAACACTTCTTGGTTGGCCAGCAAGGCCACTATGCTGGTTATGATATTTTTTATGCTGGCACAATGCACTTTTCAGGGGTTTGCATGCTGGTAAAACATGATATACAGCCCACGGTTGCTTACAATGACCCTCAGGGTCGATGGATGGTGATCAAGTGCACCTGGCAAGTTGATCTCTATGAAATTGCATCTGTTTATGCCTCACAAACTTCTGCGACTAGAGCTCAAATGTGGGCCTCTCTCCAACAATATCCATGGCTGTCCAATGCTTTCTTGTGTGGAGACTTTAACAACTCGCCTGCCACTCAAGACAATACTACTCATCGCTCTCACATGATCCCCACTGAGTTTCGACATTGGGAAGATATGCTTTCATCTGTGCATGCAGAAGATCTATGGCTCTCAACAAGAGACACAGATATGGGTTATACATATCATCACAATGCCTTTACTCATTACTGGGCTCGACTTGACAGATGGTACTTGCTCCATGCTCAGCAGTATGCTGATTTTACATGTACGTTACGGGTTGATCACTCACTCTTGCTATCTGATCATTTTCCAGTATGCTTGACATTATCAATAGCACGTCTGACAGATGATATGCCTTTTTTTGGTCGTCGCCTGCTCCATGTTAATAGTGCTTATTTGCTTCATCAACAATTTCAGAACATGGTGAGAGTGGCTGTCCGTCCCCTCCTTTTACATGCTCAGGAAGATATGGATTTTGCATGGATCAGTTTTGCTCTCCGCTTACAGACTGTTATTCAAGACGATGGACGGAGTTACATGGGAAACCTCAGGCTTAAGTTGAAATGGGCTCAATCTCACAAGCAGCAAATGGATGCAATCAGTTCTCATAGGCAGCTTACCCCTTCTGAACAGGATTCTTGCGCCTATGCGGTTCATATCATCCACCAAAATGATCTTCGCAAATTAAAGAAGTGGCAAATCCGAGCTCGCATGAAACCCCTTTTAGATAAGGGCTGCTCCTCCAAAGCTTTTTTCAAAAGTCTCCATGCTGATAGGAGAAAGGAGGATATTTGCAGGATCAAGAAAGATGATGGTACCTGGACCACTTCCAAATCAGAATTGGAATTGCAATGTTCTAGTCATTTTTAGCATCTCCTCTCTCTTCAGCCTGATCATTTGATGCAAGTGAATGCAGCTAGGTCTCAATTTCTCATGCATGTCCAGCCCATATTGTCTCGGGAACAGGCCTATGCATTGGAGCAGCCTTTTATGCTTAGTGAACTGGATGATGCCTTGAGTCATCTACGCAAAAACAGCTCTCCTGGTTGGGATGGATTGACTGTTGAATTTTTCCGTGCATTTTGGGGTGATCTCAAGAACACTCTTCTTCTAATGATCAATCATGCTTGGGCAGAACAATCTCTTCCTCCATCCTGGAAACATGGCCTAGTAAAATTGATTCCCAAAAAAAGGTTATGTGAGACGATGGCTGATTGGCGGCCTATATCTCTCATGCCTGTCATTTACAAACTCATTGCTAAAATGATTGTCCTCCAGGTTCGCTTCTCTTTGCAAGCAGGACTTCATCCTAGGCAGTCTGGGTTTGTCCCTAGAAGGCAGATCACTGACAATATCTCCAATGCCCTACTTGCAATTGAGTATGCCAAATACTCTAAACAAGATGTTCTCATTCTGCAAGTAGACATTGCGAAAGCATTTGATACAGTCCATTGGGATTTTATCTCTCAGACTATGCATAAATTGGGATTTGGCCCTCGGCTTGTCCACATCATCTACTGGCTCTATTCTCAGGCCACGGCGCAGTGCTTGCTTGGTGGTGGGTTGTCAAGAACCTGGACTATGACCCGCTCAGTGAGACAGGGTTGCCCTCTCAGTTCCTTACTGTATGCCATTTCTACCCATCCGTTACTGTTGCATATGGACTATCTTGCAGACACAGGACAGCTTCATGGCTTGCAAATCCCAAGGGCACAGTCATTTCTTGCACAGGCATATGCTGATGATTCATACTTTATGCCCAGGAATTCTCAAAGTGACCTTTCTCATTTAATGCACACGCTGAACGACTTTGGCATAGCTGCTGGACTGCACATCAATTTCCAGAAATCAAAACTTCTAGCTTTGAAAGAAGCTGATTGGCATGCACTTCTCTGGCCAGGCCACATTATCTCTTCCCATACTATTGTCAGGCATCTAGGCTACCCCATTGGCTGGAATATTACCCCGCATCAACAGCTCAAATGGGTGCTTCAAAAGATTAACAAGAAGCTGGAATACTGGCATTTGTCCACTTGGCCTCTACATGTTTGACTTCGGATAGTACAGTCCATCATTATGGCATATGTGCAATTTTATTTGCCTCTTCTTCCCTGGTCTTTCAAGCATTTGGCTTCCTATATGTCCCAGGCTATGGAGATATTTTGGAAAAGCAAATCTCATAAAAAGGCCTTGCGACTACTACCTATGCAGTCCATTTGTTCACCTAAGACTCATGGGGGGCTGAATATTCTCAATCTCCAGGTTCATATGTTGGCAAGAAAGAGCACTATGATTGCTGATTTTCTTCAGCAAAAACAGCCATGGGCTATTATGTTAGCAGCTATGTGTGGAAACATGGCGTCTCATGCATATGGGCATTGGATTACAGATCACTGGGAAGCAGTCATGTCCACATTTCAGGGGAAAATTCCTGGTTGCCCTGTTTCTTCTGCTTTTATTCATGATTGGAAGAGAATTCTCTCATATGCAAAATGGACAGGTGCTTCTTCTCATCATGGTAATTCTTTTCGATTGGAAAGCATCCATTGGAGCAAGGTGTTTGAATTGCCTCTCGCTCTACAGGCACCTATTAAAGCATACAATCTCATGAAATTGGGCGTCAAATTTGTTGGTGATGTTGTGGATCAACAAGGTTGTATGCTTTCATTTCCACAAGCTTGCAGGACATTCTCCTTTGGCCTGCATCATAGGTCCATTTGGAGAACACTTTCAGCTATGTTGCAGCCATTTGTTCCAGTTCCTCCACTGTTTGCACAGGACAGATTAATGGACTGGAATTTGACTTCTTTACCTCCGGCTACCCATACGCTCTCAATGCACAATCTGACCTCTTCGAAGGTCTACAGATTTCTTCTTCCACCGCCATGGATTGACAAGCATGCCAACACTCTTTGGAATTTGGATAGGCCTTTATCTTGGTGGCAATCACGACTCATGAAAATCTGGAAAGCCAAATTGCCATTGAAACAGAGGCTTTTCTTTTGGAGATGTATAGTGGGAGCCTTTTCCATTGGGGTTAAATTGGCAGCACGCCGCATTGCTTCCCCTTCCTGTCCCCATTGCTCTCATCATTGCGAGACAGTTCCTCACCTATTATGGTCTTGCCCACACTCCCGCATACTGATCACTCATGTTTCTCATTTGCTGCAGCTTCGGTTTCCCTCTATCAGATTTGGGAAACTCTTCTGGATCTTTGGATGCCTCTCATCTCAGATGTCTCCACTCCTCTTCTTTTACTGGACTCGCTTTTGGGTACTACGGACCATTTGGACACAGAGACTGCATTCTAGGATGGGTCAACATTTTCCTCAGGCATATATTTTCTTTAGAATGTCCCTCAAGCAATCCTTATATGACAGTTTTGCTGCAAGGGACTTGGATGCCACTAGCCTTGAAGTGTTCTCTACCTGTTTTTGAGTTCTTCCATTGGGCTCTTTTTTTGAGTCTCATGTCAGTGAGTGGGAGACTTCCCATCTTGTAAATTTATGATAATATAAATACACTGGATTTTACCCAAAAAAAAAAAAGTGTGTGTGTGTGTGTGTGTGTGTGTGTGAGAGAGAGAGAGAGAGAGAGAGAGAGAGAGAGAGAGAGAGAGAGAGGATTATGGCCACTTTGGGCTTTAATAGAAAAACATATCCCTAGGAGGAAATCGAAAGGGGCAAGGGAACTAAGGGAGATCATGTTTAAATGAACATCTAAAGCAAGAAAATGCAATCAAGTGAGATTGAAAACTTGGATGCGAATAGCAAAAGTCGGTTAGTGACACTCCTCCCCCCAAAAAAACAAGGTGGGAATCCTACCAAGGCTCTATCTATAGGTGTAAGCGCTAGTGTACATTATGCATAAATGTATGCAATGAAATGGTCTCTCCATTATGTGAATGAGTAAGTTGGTGGTTCTTTGAATTCTAAGTTAAAGCGAAAGTAGTCCATTATGGTTTGTAGATTTGTTGATTGTGGTGATTTTTGAGAGGTATCTATGTTGAAGTCACCACTACGGCCTTTCTTTCAACAAGGTGGCACAATCACTAAGTCCCCATTTAGAGAAAGTATAAAGTAGCTCGGATAAATACTAATTATAAAAGGGAAACCAAAGGTGTAGGTAGGAAAAAGAAAAATGCAAGTAAAGATAAATGAATATGAAAAAAGGTAGATAAGTGAAAAGAGAGGAGAAAAAATATGAAAGAGGGGATAGGCCATTAAATATGAGTGGGGACGTGGCCATTTTAGCAAGAGGCCCTCGTTTCACATGCTTTTAATAAAGGTGGTGTCAGAAGCTAAATGACAAAATAATTCACTAACTCTCATATAAGGCCAAAAACTTAACCCACACAAAGTGACAAAATCATTTAGGATCCTCACAAAAAGATAAAAGCCTAAACCTAAAACACATTACAATGGCCTAAACTAACACTAATCCTAATATTAAACACCCATTAACATGCCATTAAAAGGGTCAACTTGACCAAATGAACTAACTTCTAAACAATGAACCCGATTAGCAAAAAACTTCTCCATCCCTAGCAAGGCCAAAAAGGATTCACAAGTCCAATACAACCACATGGCACGTTTTCAAAATAAATGATCCTGACTTCATCTATGCCTCATCACAACTCACTATTATATGCATATGGCACAACACATTAAGAATTGGAGCACCAAAATCTATCATCGGACATCGTACTCCATGGCTAGACACCCTAAAACGCATCTCCTTGAACAATATGTTTTTGGTATCCATCTTAGTTGTCCACGTTGTAAGAGACATTCTTGAGCATAAAAGGATACGATTAGTGGATCTCTATTTAGCGCATCCATAATTAATCCTTTATCTTTAATCATCAAAGATTACTGTAATGACCTTAAATCTTCCCAAGAGGTTGGTTCTTGTGAGTTTGCTTGTACTCACCTTGTTGATGAGGGTTTGATCTTCATGGAACGAAATCCATTTATGTTAGGATTGAAGTCAATATCCTTTTCTTAAAAAACATTACCGTGTCTTAGATATGTTAAATCTAATGCTTGTTTGAAGGTATTCCTGCAGTCTTAAAATTCTGAATTCCAGGACTATGTATAATTCTGTAATAGAATGCTGATGTCTTACATTAAAGGTTCACTATGAGTGGCTCTTGCTTGAATAAATTAGTTCAAAATGTAAGAACAATGTACATAAGCTCCCCATCTGATCTTCACACATATTGGCATTAGAGAAATGGATTCAAATAAAAGCTACCTAAACTTAACCCATGACAAAAGGAAAAGGATTAATACGTCAGAGGCCATGTTGCCAATATTGGAATTATAAGTTCACTAGATAATTACTTTCACAGTTCACCTCCAAGACAAAGTCAGCCTTCCTTAGGAAGCACCGCTTGTATTGGACTTTGATCAAAAGAATGGAAAGAATGGGCTAAAGATACACTAGACATGTATATCACTGTCCTAATGGAAAACTTGAGCTGAAGCATAGTACTCACTTTCCTTAAATACAGGCCTTAGATCTTCATCTTGTAAGAATTGCAGTGGGAAGCACACCAGTAGCCCCTGAATTGCATTAATAGACAAATGATTGTAAGAAAATCCATTGGCATATTCTGGGGACTCTTCAATTGCCATGCCCAAGTCAATTGTGGTAAAACCAACTTTCTCCTTTTCCTTCGCTACTGCTTGCCGCAATGCTGTCCTGACATAATGATCACAATCAAAGAATTTATCAGGATATAAATTCATCATGCACACAAGATGGCAAGAATCTTTTTACATGTAGGGTCAATCACAAGAATACCTGGAATGGATGGAGTTATTGGGTATACATCCAAAAATTTTGTCATATATAGCTGTATTCATCTGCATCACAAACAAAGTTCCAGACCATTTCAAGTCAGATGACACAGAACAACAAAGCACAGAAAAATGAATAGACAGAGGGATAATGACAACAAGCCAGATGACCCATGTCCTTGTCATCACGTAAGACATGAACTGTTCATTCAGCAAACATCAAATACTCTTATTGTATGAAATACTTTCACAAATGCCCAAAGAAAGCGTACACCTTGCCTGAACTCTCAATTACTAGGGCTGTATATTGGCAGAATTAAACGCATAAATATAGTTTAGGGCAATTTACTAATCAATGTATTTTCTGTTCCCTGTCATTACATAAGGATTACGTCTAAGAAGAATATGAAATGCTCATTCCAACAAGCATTAATTACTCTAATCACAAATGCTCAGAATGTTTAATTAAAAAGGACACGTCGACACACCATCTGTGCTGTCAATTATCAGGGCTGTATTGGCAGGATATCTTAGCTAAGACAATTTAATAAATAATGTACGAGTCCTACAGCACAAAAGCATCCATGGGAAGCATCTGCTAGAGCAAGCTAGGAGACCACAGCCAATAGAGACTTTTGCATGTATGCATGGATAATGGTAATGGCATGGTCCCTGGGATAGGGCAAAATCTGAAATCAATGAATTCCCTTGGATGAGAACGAGAGGACTGCCGTAGGATTTGTTATTACAATTGGTACAGATCCACCAGGATGCCTAAGCATTAAAGTGAGTCCGTGCCATGAGTATAGGACCTGTGCCTTTAACACCTTGTGTGTAAGAAGAGTCTAGAACGCAGACTTGGATTGACCATGGATTGTGTCATACTGCTAGTAGATCATTGGCCAGCTCTTCCTTTGAGGGTTTTGTACTTGAAACTACATTTATACGTTATGATTCAAAGACAGTTTAGGGTGAAACAAAATTCCGGTAAGCCTCGGCGTTTCATTTTGGTATACCTCATGATCACAAATATATCAAGAGAAAAGGGATCTCTATATTAAATGAATTCATAGGCCTGAAACCCTCTCTAAAGAGGCAATGGAAGGACTAGAGCTAGGCATTAAAAAATCTAGTGGTCCTCTGCCTCCACCTTTTGACCATCAGACACAAGCACTATCTGCCATCACATGAGATCGCTCCTCATCCTGTCTCGGTCATGACAAGACTCCATACTAATCATTTACTTACTACTAAAGATTTTCTCTTTGTTATCCATAAATTAATTATTTTGACCGGTAGGCAATCTGCATGTATACCCATATGTAGGCTGGTCAATATATGAAGCCATCCTCCACTAAACAAAGGTGATCTCCATACAACTGCTGCTTGGTCCTCGAGTTGTACACTTTCAATAAGACTAAACTACTGATCTTGTTCACTTCTTGCCTGGATAAGCGTATGGTTAGGAAATCTAATGACCTATGGTCAAGCACAATCATATAATCCGTGCAGTCTGCCTGCACTACCTGTACTAAGGCAGACACTGCCACCCCTGAAAATCTACTCAAGTCTATTGTATTGAGCCTCTGCAAATATGTGAGAACCTAAAAGGCCACATCGAAGTAGAGTATGTGATATCCAAACTCTACATGCATGAACTACAAAAGTGTGGCCTTATTTAATATAAGATGATGTAGCATCCTGGTCTATAGACACTCCAGATTACCCTCATTAGTGATTGGGGTCAAATAGGTAAAGCTCCATCTGAGGGTCTTGTAATTGTGTTTGGAATAACTGATGTTCTAGCCTCGTGAGCAATGCACACCCCTTGCTAAGCTTAGCAGGTCCCATGGTAAGGACAGTTGATCTGATTGAGTCAAATAGTTAAAGCTTCACCTAAGGTTCTTGTAATTGTGCTTTGAATCATGGATGCTCTAGCCTTGTGAGCAATGCCCACCCCTTGGTAAGCTTAGCTGGTCCCACGGTAATGACAGTAGAACCCCAAAGTACATATATGATGAGACCACTGTCACTGCTTGGCTTGGAACTTTGTTTGCAACAAGTTCCTACCTCTTGCCTCTACTCTTTTTTTTCAAAGAAACCTCTTGCCTCTACTCTTGCAGCACTCCAAGGACGAAGAAAAAGAGGAAGAACCACAAGAATTCGTTGAAGTTCCAAAGCACTGGGGCCACTATGACAAACACTTCCAGCGAGAAAGGAGAGACTTCCAAATGGTACGTGCGCACGTTGGAGGAGTCTACCACATCAATTGATAATTTTGAATCTAACATAGATGCTCTTCAAATGCTCTCCAAAGACTTTGAATCTAGCATAGATGCTCTCCAAAGATAGTAAATTGGACCGAAGCAATAGTCTAGAGCTTAGACATTGTTGAGAGAGAGTGCTGGCGAATCAATGCTTGACCCTATGGACACTCACAAGGGTTAGATGCTCTATTGTAAGGCCTGTAAATGAAAAGAAATAACATGTAATACCATAGGAAAAATATGGTATCAAATGTCCTGCCATCTACTAATTTGATGGAGAAGATGATGTGTGGACAACGGCATAGGCTGCCAAAACAGCCACAGATAAGGCTGGCTATTGATGTAATAACCTGGCATGATGATGGGTCATGTACAGCTGCAAGTCTGATTTGGAAGGTGACAGAAGGTGAATTTCTGTCCGCAGTTTGACCCTGATCTATTTTTCACTCAAAAATAGTGAGGTAAATATGCTTTTTTGTCCTCGCTTTTTGCAATTCTGAGAGTACCTTGTCCATCTGCAGGATGTAAGGTTGGCCCAATGGAATGGGGCCATCAAGGCACCTGATGATGCATTCAAGCTTGCACCCAAACCCGAGGAAAATACCTCATCAGTCCAGGACTGCAGTAATAGAATGAATGATTGTATCACCTTGTGCATGGAAAGGATGATCATCCTCATGGAGACATGGGATGCCATAGGGGAAGAAAATGTGCGGCTCTAAAGAAACGTAGAACAGCAAACTTCCAACCTCAAACCACCGAGGTGAAGATGGAAGAAATGCAAAAGGGATGGGTCAGGACACTTGATTTAGAGACTCAACTGTTTGTAACAACAAAATGTAGATCTGGAAAAGAGTTTAAAGGAATTGCAGAAAGCTCAGGGGTAAGTCAAGGGTTCCGAAAAAATGGGGGCCGAAATAGATGCCGAAACGGGACAGCATGGCTGCTGCATGACAAAGAGGCCAAAACATGGTCGGATGTGGTAAACAAACATAAACCCTGAAAGGTAATTCAATAAACTTTTGAGGAGAAAAATAGGAGGCAGAAATCTTTGAACCTGACAATAATTGGGCGAAACGAGGATACGATCAGCTCCATTAAGACGCCAAGGATTTCCTAAATGCCAAGTTTGGAATTGTCGGAACACAAATTAAGAATACATGGAGGGTAGGGCAAGATGATTCACACCAAAGCCTCTTATCAGCAAACTCGAAGATGCTCACGATGTTTACATCAGTGAGGCAATCACCCTTATGTAAATCGAACAAAGAAAAGAAGGCATAAAGAGGGTCATAGAAGCCAAGGAGACGGGAAAGTGGGTGGTATGCAATGACAGGAGGTCATTGAACCAAAGAGCCAGCGTAAAAGGCACCAGGTCATCACCTAGAGAGCAGCAGATCTACAGGCTATGCACATTGGCAGAGATGGAGACAGAGGAGTACTTCCTATGCACTTGCCCCGTCTACTATGAGACCCAAGGACGGTGCCACTGCCTCTTTTGGGTTCAAGCCACTCTCCCGGCTGATCCACTTCCATGACCAAGTCTGCATTGGCCTCTATTTCATGGAGATGAGGTGGCACACAGAGACCTTATTGCAACAGATCAAACAATAGGAGCTGACAGTACCATAAAAGAAAGATCCAGCACAGTGACACGTCACCGACTTCTACATTGTAGTGATGATATAATGATGGCAATTAGACATTATTACGATGGCCACATGACATCATTAAGATGCCATCGTAATAATGACATCATTGCATCATTACGATGCCATTGTTATATGATACATCGTATTGAAGGCATCATAATCATTACGATGCCATTGTAATATTAGAATGCCATCGTTATATGATACATCATATTGAAGGCATCATAATGATCCCATCAATACGACGCATCATTGTGATGCCCAAGAAGGTATTGCATCGTATTGAGGGTATTGTATTTCATTACGCCATCATTACAATGCCCAAGTGTCATCATAACACGTGCATCCTAATGATGCTTTCAAGTCAGCCCTAGGACACATTGGGATAGAGGAGGAGGCAATAGTCGACATGATGGCACCATGGATTAGCAAAAAGAGACGGCACTGAGCGGCGAAGCCACCAACACAAAGACCACGCATGGATGTAGAGGCTGACCACAGCACGCAACGAATAGAGATACAAGCTATCGCTGCTCTACTCAGAGGAGACTGCCCAAGCTGAGCTGTCACTCTTGATATGGCCCACCGGATACAAAGATCACGGAGACCACGCCGCCACCACCACAGCGAGAGACGGCTCAACAAACATAGATACGAGACATCTTTGCATCTCATTGGAGAGCCACCATGGCGGCCGGATATGTATTTGGAGCACTAGCTTTGCACGTCTGAGTTTTGAGATTATTAGCTTAGCACTCAGCAAGGGCCTTAGCAAGCCCTTTGCTTCAGCCCACTGCGGCTTCTATGAGGTACTTCTTAATTGTGCTTTGTCTCATAGGACCGTGAGGCCTCTTGAGGACATTCATCTCTCTCTCTAATTTTATTCTACGGCCATCCCACCGGTCGCTAGGTCCTCCATGATATTGGGCCGGCTTTGCTTTGTACTTTGATGATATGACTCTTATTCTTTATGGATATGTATGATGTAGTACGTAGTTTGGGTGTTGATTCTCACTTGGTAGCTCTACCCTCTCAGCCTATCTTATATCAAGTTTCTCACAGTCTCATAGACCCATCGGTCTTCTGAAGACTTTAATAAACTCTCTCTCTCTCTCTCTCTCTCTCTCTCTCTCTCTCTCTCATGATCAGATGACTTCTGGAGATGCATATCCCAAGAGACATGGTATGGACAGTGATGAGCTTATATGAGTCAGTCAGATGTAGAGTGTGTGCCCTTGGAGACCTATCGGACTGGATTGAGAGCACTACAAGAGTGAAACATGGATACCCTCTCTCACCGACATTATTTGGGCTTTCCATTGATGAGAACACGACTTTCATTGACCGCCTCGGAGGCGAAGGATCATTATTGGCTGACCTGATGATAAATGCATTGCTGTATGTCATATGCATACTCCTCCTATCTTCTTCAGCAGTGGGCCTACAACGACACGTAGAGGCTCTCGAGGAGTTTTGCAGAGAGAGAGATCTAACAGTCAACCTTGGGAAGACCAAGGTTCTAATTTTCAACACCTCACGTGTGGTTCTTCACGAGGGGAGCCAGTGGAGATTATACAGTCATACACTTACGGACAATCTTTGTAGGTCCATCCTTCACTATGACTCATGCAAGCCAAAGCACGACTTACATGAGGACAGGGAGCTCTCGATCGACTAGAGAGATTATGCTTTTAGGCACATTTTCACGATCCCCGACGAAGGGATGGCTATTCGACACACTAGTAAGACCGACGGCCATGTATGCAGCACCCTTCTACGGAGGTGATCTATCAGGGACTGAGTGGCAGCGCTTTGAAAGGTTGCAAGTGATGATGGGCTCCAGGATGATCCAGGGCAAACCCTATGTCCCCCATTAGATCATACTTGCAAAGTTCAGCATGACACCACTCCAGGTTGATGCCATCTTTCCAAAAGCCACCTATCTCCACAAGGTTTGGGCTCTACCTAGAGGGAGACTACTGAGATTGGCACTAGAGTCATCTATAGGCCTAGCTGAGAGGGGAGTTAGAATTGTTAGAAACATGGTGAAGGGAGATAGAGAGAGAGAGAGTTAGGATGTGAGGAAATAATGCTCAAATGAAGACATGACAAAGGCTTTCATTCATTCATCAAGTATGACAAGACAAGTGAAGTACAAGCCTTATGTAGGCTACTCACTCACACACAGCACCTAGTGCATATGGGATAAGTCCCATGATGACATGTGGCACTCACACACAGCACCTAGTGCATATGGGATAAGTCCCATGATCACACAAGATTCACAACGTCCTAGATCACCTAGTACTACACACTAACACTTCACACCAACACACTCTTTGACTATGATATCTCCAACACCCCCCTTCAGAGCAAAGAGGTGTGAGACCCAACACAGAAGAGTAGACCTAACCCCCCTCCACCGCAATACTGCAAAGAGCAAGTCCAACTATCCAACACCTCCCGTGTGATAGTGACTTCTTAATCAGCTTGCGACCGGCAAGGGCAAACCATCACTCGTCATCTCCCCTTACTCTGTATTGGGTGGTCAATACCATCAACCAAAGTAAAATACAGAGACGCAAGGAAGTCCTCTTGGTTAGGGACTTCAACGCAAGGACAGGGGCACGTCAAGTATCACTCCTTGCCAGACATTGACCTAGAGGATGCAGGTTTGTTGCGAGTCTTAGCGGACAGGCAAGCCCCTGTCACATCTTATGGGGGCAGGCATTGCTAGATCTCGGGAGGATGCATGATCTCATTATTTATAATGGTCTTGACAGATGGCCATCCTTGGGTGGTTTTACATGCTTTCCTCATGGAGGGGGCTCCAATGTTGTTGACTACATCATGGGCTTTGCCTCACGCATCACCAAGGCACCACTACCTCCTAGGGCTGACCACACCTATCTCTTCTCTTTCGTATCTCCACACCCCGCCTCGCAGCACCCTTCACTCCTCCGATCACCCATAGCACTTATCACGACATACATTTCGCCCGTAGTCTTTCACCTAGGTACTCAGCACGCCTTTATACACTCATTACATATATTGACTTCATACCCCTACTAGAGAATCGCGCTGCCCTGATCACCCATTCACTCCATGAGGCTGCACTTCACGCCTTCCCTCACACTACTTTCTCTACTCGCCCACCACCACTTGGGACCGTCCCTTACAACAGTTGGTATGACAATGAGTGTAAGGCTTTGCGCCACCAACTCAGATTCGAAAACAAACATAATCTTCCTACCGAACCTGACACGATATGTGAGTACCGTCAATTGGTTCGTAGGAAGAAACATGAATTTATCTGCCGAAACGAGGAGGAATTACTGAGCACTTTGTTTAGTGACAACTCTAAAGACTTTTGGTGGAGATTTCTAGAGAGACGGTCCCCTTCACTCTCACCGACACTAAAGTTTGGTATGATTATGCACGTACATTATATGACAGACTGAATCAACCCGCTCCTGACCTTTCACACATACCTCGTCCTACTTCCTGTACACTCTTCACTAAGGGGGGTGTCGAGGACGCTGTGATGAAGCTTCATAACAGCCGAGCGAAAGATCATGAGGGTCTATGCACTGAATTCATTGCATATGGGATTAACATCCTTGCCCCGATCCTAGCAAAGTTCTTTAATGAGGCTATTTGGCTTGGCTTCCCACGTACTTAGACTCTTAACACTATCTCACCTATCCACAAGGCAGGGGATCCCATGAACCGGGGAACTACAGGACCATTATGATCAGACATGTCATGTCCAAGATTTATGCATCAGTCACTCGATTCGCAGAGATGCGGGGGCTTAGAGCATATGGACATGCCGGGTTCCGACATGATCATGGGACCATGGATCGCATTCTCACGCTCAGATATATTACTATTCAATTGCTCCTATTCACTCCCTCTCGAAAATCTAATTAATTAGTCGATCCCTGAGCTCAATTCGTGACACTTATCGCAAGCGTATCATAGGGCTGCGCTTAATCACTCCCGCCATCTCTGATCCCTTGCCTCTCACTCCTACAGCTCTTCGCTCCCCGCTCCATCTCCTCGCTCGATCTCCCCTCCTCCTCTCTTCCTCTTTGCCCTCCTGCCCTAGGGGGGCTGGTCTATCTAGTGGTGCGCAGAAGCTTCTCGAGAAGTTGCAGGTGCCAGAAGAATCGAGCTGCAAGTGCCAGAAGAATCGAGAGCTGCAGCTGCTTCCGAAGAAGTCATGAGCGGACAGATTAATCAAGAGGCATTAATTTACAAGCATACTTTAATCGCCGCCAATTAACACCTCAACCTTACCTTAATATCTATCTTCTTTCAACGCTCGCGGCAACTAATTAATGGATTTTCTTTTTTTGAACATTGTGGGCACCTATTGAGGAGGCGAGGGCACAAAGGAGGGTTTATTATTGCTTTATGGATTTCTGCAAAGCCCTTGACATAGTTCCTAGAGCCTGCTTCATCAGGCATTTGCAAGACTTGGGTTATGATCAGGAGGTTATCTGGGCTGTTATGGCACTCTATGAAAGTCTCAGGCAGAAAGAAAGAAATTTTATTAGAGTCTTTGGAAGACCGATGGGTCTATGAGACTGAAAGAAACCTGATACAAATCACAGTAAGGGTGGAGCTACTGAAACGAGCATCATCACCCGTGCTGAATCCTAAGTCTGATCATACATAATCAAATACATCTGGATGTAACAATGAAAAGAAAAGGACTGGAGCGGAGCGGAATCTTCCGTATGTCTGTCCCCCTCGCTGGTGCATAGCCGGTGATGGGATGCTAGTGCCCGTCAAGGGATGCCGTGTGTCTCGGCCACCTGGACAAGGCTCAACGCAAGACTAGAGCCACCGTGAGTCCCGTGGGACGTATCCCGAGTCTAAACAATGACAGGAGGTCCCCCAGAGTGATCTATGTGTCCCCTCGATGTCTCGTGTGTCGTGCTACGATCGTCAGGTCGGAGTCTCTGTCACGTCGACGGCTAGAGACTGGACGATCAATGTCACTCGATGGGAAGAACTCTGTGATCCTGCTCTGAGAGGTGTCTGATGATGTGGCCAAGCCCTATCGCCTGATTAAGTACTCTCTATGTCGGACTCCCTCGTGAATGAAGGCCGCGAGGCATCTCTGATCTGGGTAGGCGAGGAATTTGGAAAGGAGCCTGGAGCCGTCACTGAAGAGGCAGTGGTAGCGACCTCGGATCTCGTAGTACACTGGGCACCTGAAAATAAAATGCTCCTCCGACTCAACCTCCTGACAGTCGCACAATACGCATAAGCAATGCTCCCTAGGAATCCCCTCTGCTCTGCCGCTCTCTATGCGGAGGCGGTGTGATGATACCCGAAACTGTCCGATGGAGATCCGTAGTGAGTGAGGCATATGAAGCTCAGTGTACCGCGGTGGTGTGATGAATGGATGGACAGGAGCTAGATGGACAGATGAGATTCAGAGTACGATTGGGTTCAAACAAGGATGCCCTTTATCACCCACCTTGTTTGGTCTCTACATTGATGAGCTTAAGGGAGTCATGCAGACACTAGGAGGGGCTGGATGCTCTCTTGCAGGCAGTCTAATTTAGATATTGCTCTATGCAGATGATGTGGTACTCCTATCGTCCCCTCTTTCCTATCGTCCTCAAAAGAGGGGCTCCAGAGACACTTAGATGCACTACAATCTTTCTGTGAGTCGCATGATCTGAAGGTCAACCTTGGTAAAACCAACTTCATGATCTTCAATACATCTCGAGTCACGATGCATCAGGAGTAATTTAATTTGACAGATCACCAGACGAGATTGTCTCATCATTTACCTACCCGCCACCGTCAGCCCTTCGCCTCAGACAGCAATTACCTCAGCCAACAACAAGCACACTAACCCTAATCCTGAGTTGGGCTAAACCCCCAACCCAACCCAAGGGTTAGGTTCAGCTAGGGGGTTCAACAGACAGCCAATTATGGACTGGCCTACCCTCTTCTCCAAGTCCCCCTCAACTCCTTCAACCTCCAACAACTCGGTACTCTACAGTTGCAGCCATGACGACACCCTCTCCTTATGCACGGAATTACCAACAAGAAGGCTCAAAACGACCCATCCTTGGGCAATAGGATCAGATTTTTTATCTGCAGCAGGCAGTGAGAGAGCTACGATTGGAACTGGCAAAAGTAAAGGCTCGAATTCACATTCTAGAAGGGCCTGGTAAGCAAACAGTAATTGATGAGGCTGTAAAATCTTGTAAGGATTCCCCCCTACCCCGCAGCTAGTCTCTACAGTCAAAGATCTTGTTCACATTGAAGTACAAACTGCTAAGAAGGAAGTGATTGTGGAAGTGGACACCAAAGCAAGTAAGTCTGATATTGAAGCAGAGATTAAAGAACACGAAGCTAGAAGTGATAATGCGCTGAAGATTAGAATAGGGGGACTCCCAGAAGATTGGTACAAAGAGGACACATATAGTGAAATATTGACAAAGATCAAAGCAAGCTTGCCCAACATTGAATGGGTGGATGATGATGAGCAGGATGATGACGACTCCAAGCCAACTTCTATTATGCACTAAAAAGGTCATGCAATCCTTACACTAAAGTCAAAAGATATGTGGATCAAGCTCCTTCGACAATCTTACAAGCTGAAGGGTACCAAAGTATGGATAGCAGAGGAGCTTACATAGGCTCAACTCAAGAATAAGGCAACTGAATTAGCTAAAGTCAAGGCTGCCACAAAGGATGAAAAATGGGCAGAGTTTAAATCAAAACCAAAAGACTCTCAGTCTTAAACTAATGTATGGTTGTTTACTCTTTCAGACTATTATGTAGGTACTCTAAAATAATGTGGGTTGCTTTTGCATTCCTTGGGAGCTGGCCATGTGCCCTCCCTAAAGCAGATGTACTAGAGGGTTTCTTGCTGTCCCATAGACATTTTGGTCTTCAGTGGACGTTAATAGACTTTCTTTCTTGCTTTCTTTCTCTCTCTCTCCCTCATCATCATCATCATCATCATCATCATCATCCACCCTAATGTCCTGATGACGATGATGATGATGATGATGATGATGATGAGATTGATATGTAGTCGACCACTCACATGACTATGTTGTATTTAGTACTATCATTTTGCATTTTTGCATTTTGCATTCGTGTGGATGCTCGTTTAGTAGCTCCACCCTCATAGCTGGTTTGTACCAGGTTTTTCCCAGTCTCATAGACCCATCGGTCTTCCGAAGACTTTAATCTCTCTCTCTCTCTCTCTCTCTCTCTCTCTCTCTCTCTCTCTCTCTCTCTTTTCTTTTTTAATTTTAAATCTCTCTTCTCTTTGTCTCTCTCTCTCTCTCTCATCGCACATTGGCAGCGCTCGCCATCTCCCGCTTTTCAATGCTGCCAGTTTCCCGTAATTAAACATGGCCGACACCGTCGAGCATGTTACAGAAGTAGCAACAACAGCAACATCAATGGCCGCCACGACCGATATGCTGCACTATAGTAGAAGAGGACTTGCATCTTCTTCAAAGGACAGCGCAGTGCCTGCACTTGCCGCACTCCCAGTCGCAGGTACACCGGTTTCAGCTCCACTATCTCATCTTCCGCCCAGCGCAGTGCCCGCACTTGCCGCACTCCCAGTCGCAGGTACACCGGTTTCAGCTCCATTATCTCATCTTCCGCCCATAGCTACTTTGTACCCGCAGTTTTTTTCACCCCTCCCCTCTCAGGTTCCTTCTTCTCCTACCCCTTCTCCACCCCTCTTGCTCTCCCTCTCACAGCCCTCTGTCACCTCTTCCCCCCCTTTGTTGCCTATTTTACCTACTTTGCCAGAGGCTCCCTCCTCCTCATCCTCTCTACAGACTTTACCCATCCCCTCCTCTCCATCCCCAGTACCCGCTTTCTCTCCTCCTTTCCAACCTTCTCCTTCATCCCTGCTACCCACCTTACCGGTTTCCCCCCTTTCTCCCTTTCTTTCTCCTTCCATGCCTTGTGCTGTTTGTCCTTGCCGCCACATCCTACCAGAGCTTCAGCACTTTGAGACCCACCTCTGAGCTGCCCTTCAGATGCTTCACAGGAAGGACGAGACCATTTCTCTACTTACAGCTCAGGTTGCATCTCTTGCTAATCGAGTGACACAGCAGGATCGGGAGATCTTGTCTATTAGGACAGATCTTCAGGTCTTACAGGCGACTCATAGGACTCTTGCTGGAGAGATTCATGGACACACAGAGCGAGTGCAGCAGATCAAGACTCGCGTTCAGCACATAGACACATCTCCCACTACAGCAGTAGCAGCGGTTGAGGAGCGTTTGACCTCCCTTCAGACAGAGGTCCAGAGAGCCACAGAGTGGGTGGATGTCGTCCGCTGTCAGCCATCACAGCCTCAGAGATCGACTCTATCAGCTACATTGGCCGAGTCACAGCAGAGGGCCACAAAGGCCCTCAACATTCGCATTCGTGGTATCTTGCCCTCGGCGACAGAGTCCACGATGACACAGGCTGTGACCTTTGTCTCTCAGACACTGGGAGTACAGGATCATGGCATAGTAGGATCATATAGAGTCGGAAGGGATCGAACTAGAGAGCAGCCCCTCATTATCAGATTCAGAGATGCCCAGGCACGTCTAGCTGCCCTCAGGAGGAGAGGGACACTCAGAGACAACCCACAGATTTCCATGGACGAGGATCTGACTCAGATACAGGTTGAGGAGCGCAAGGCGCTCATGCCTCAGAGAGATGCAGCCCGAGCTCAGGGCAAGTGGGCAGTGATCAGGGATGGCAGACTCATCACAGGCACTTTGAGGCGTGCTCCCACAGTGCTTAGAGATGACAGACCAGCAAATATAGCCCCACCTCCACCTCCTGCTACGACCGCTTGATGGGACACACCACCCGTCAGATAGTCTACGCATCGCTGTATGGAACTGCAATGGTTCTTTTACAGCACAGCCAGGCAATCTACGGGGGGCATTCTTTGGGAGAGATATCATCTTTTTCACGGAGACACACGAGAGTCCAGAGAGACCTTTGCCACGAGTGACAGGGTATACATGGAGATCTGCCTTCAGGCAGCACACCCGAACATTTGGAGTGAGAGGATCTGGAGGAGTGGCCATTTTGTACAGAGAGCATCTCGATCGGATCATCACAGTGGAGAGAGCGGATTCACATGCCCGATTCTTGTGGGTACGCATCTGCCGCAGAGCCCCTCAGCGAGATCTTTTTATTGCAGTTTGCTACTTCCCCCCGGCGCAGCCGATCTATTCTTCCACTGGACCAAGCCAGTCCATATTTGAGGATCTCTCAGCGGACATTGCAGATTTTTCACATCGCGGAGAAGTCATCCTTTTAGGAGACTTCAACGCGAGGACCTCAGACAGACAGGCCCTCACTTATGACTTCATGGAGGATCCGGTCATACTCCCAGCATTTCACGATGATAGCCTCTGTCGGACTTCATCAGACTGCACAGTACAGCCCACAGATCAGGGACGTCAGTTACTGGAGCTCCTCACCTCGCACAGTATGGTCATTTATAACGGCTTGTCCAGGTGGCCACAGTCTTCCATGCCTACATTCTCTTCTGCTTCTGGGCGTGGTACTAGCGTGATCGACTACATCATAGGTCCCCCGACTCTAGTCCCTTCCATCCATAGCCTTACTGTTAGCCCCTTCATGCCCTCTGCCGACCATGCACTCATCCACTTTACTTTGACTAATGTCTCCCATGACCCACCCCCCCCTCGTTATCATGACCGCCAACCCTATTACGAGGTTCATTTCGACCACCAGTTCGATGATGTATATAGCCAGAACCTCAGCCGCCTACTCCGTCCTCATCTATTAGATGCTCTACCATCCACGCAGGACCGGTGGGAACTTGTACATACTTCACTCGTTTCTGTCGCTCACATGTCGTTTCCTGCCACATGTCATTCGTCTAGTCTCCCACCGGTTGGTCTTGTTCCTTGCAACGGTTGGTATGACGAGGAGTGTAAGGAACTCCGCAGGAAACTTCACCTTGAGACCAAGGAGAAGTCTCCCCTCCTTGCCGAAACCAAGAGAGACTACAAGTGGTTGGTTAGGCGCAAGAAACGCCAATTTCTAGCCCGGAATGAGGAGGAGCTGAGAAGCTTGCTTTTCAGCTGTGACTCCAAGGAATTCTGGAGAAAATTCCTCCGCTCGAAGTCTCAGAGCCCCCTCACAGATCCACGTGTCTGGTCTGCATACACTTCAGCTCTATACGATGTTCCAGATCAGCCAACCATCGATTTATCCCATTCCCCTAGGCCAGCTTCATCTAGTCTCTTCACACCAGAGAGTGTCCGTGCAGCAGTCCACCGATTGAAGAACAGGAGAGCTAAGGATCATGATGGATTGCAAGCGGAGTATGTAATCCATGGGATTGATGCCTTAGATTTTGTTCTTTCCCGTCTCTTCAATGAGTCTGTTTGTACAGGCCTACCACAGTCCGGGTTAGGCAATACCATAGTACCTATCCACAAGTCGGGGGACCCTATGGAGCCGTCGAATCACAGGACCATCATGATTGGCCACGTTATGGCCAAGATCTATGCATCGGTTTTGGAAAGCTGTATAAATGACCATGCCGAGATGACAGGACTCAGAGCCAGAGGGCAGGCTGGATTTCGCACGGATCATTCGACACTTGACCACATCCTCACACTCAGGGCACTAGTAGAGGAGGCGAAGTCACGAAGGCAATGGCTTTATTGTTGCTTCGTGGACTTCAGGATGGCATTTGACACAGTTCCGCGATTCAGATTGTTTCAGAGGATTCGCCAGATGGGCTTCAGTGGAGAGATACAGTGGGCTATCATGGCTTTGTATGAGAGGGTCACTGGTCGGGTTCGAACACGTGAGGGGCTCTCAGAGGAGGTATGCAGCACGATTGGGGTGAAGCAGGGTTGCCCGCTCTCTCCTACTCTCTTTGGATTATATATTGATGAGCTAGAGATGTTTATACAGATGACAGGCGGTGTGGGCTCTACTCTCTCAAGATCCTCCATTCCTATCCTCCTGTATGCGGACGATGTGGTTCTCATTTCCTCTACTGCTCAGGGCCTCCAGGCACATATTGAGGCACTCCACAGGTTTTGCCAGGACAGGGGGTTGACCGTAAACCTTGGCAAGACCAAGGTTATGGTTTTCAACACCTCTGATCGTATTTATAGCACGGATGAGTTTTGCTTCACATATGACGGACAGCCCATTGAGCTTGTTAGAGAGTACACTTATTTGGGTGCACTTTTCAGGGGACCGGTTTTCACCATGACATATGCAGCACGAGATAGGATTAGTAAAGGGTATGCTTCGTTGGCTCATCTTGAGCGTCAGTGTTTTCAGTCCCACTTTCAGCATCCCGATACGAAATCCTTGCTTTTTGATACATTGGTGAGACCAGCTGCGATGTATGCAGCTCCTTTCTGGGCAGGAGACCTCGGCACTGCAGATTGGAGACGAGTAGAGAGGTTACAGATCATCATGTTCTCTCGGCTCATTAGGGCCAAGGCTACAGTTCCGCACGAGATCATGCTAGCAGAGTTTGGAGCTACTCCCCTTGCATTGGATGCACCGTTTCAGTCGGTCATGTATTTGCATAGGGTTAGGGAGTTTGGAGACTCAGCAGCAGGCAGAGCTCGGTTGCCATGGTTAGCACTTGCATCTTCTATGGAGTTGGCACGATCTGGGGCCCGATACTGCTGGTACTTCAGACTCACTTGGTGGCTCACATCTCTTGGACTATGGATAGACTACCTCCCTTCCGATACAGCATAGATGCCCCTCATCTCGAGTTGACTCGCCACGAGCTTAGCCAGGTCACGAGAGCAGACTTGCTGCAGCTTCATACGTATCGCACTTGGATTTATCCCACGCAGCTTCCGACGAAGATGGCCACATATCGTGACCACTTCCTTCGGATCTCAGAGGATGGATTTGTCATTCCACCAGGCTATACAGGTATCCACATGTCCCACTCACTGAGGATTGCCCTTGGCCAGCTTAGAGTCTCTTCGCATCAGCTCGAGATAGAGGCTGGTAGGATGCGACGCATGGAGGATGGACGGCGACCAGGCCGAGAGACCAGGATCTGCCCTTGTTGCACCATGGGAGAGGTGGAGTCAGAGGAGCACTTCATTTGCAGATGCCCGCTATATTATGAGCTCAGAGGTAGATTCCACTGTCTCTTCACGGATGGCTTTGGACCTCTCTCACGAGTGATGGACTACGAGGATCAGCATTGCCTAGCTCTTTATGTCAGGGAGGCCACTATGCTTCGACGAGACTACCTCAGAGACCATCAGCACAGCCCCTGGGTGCAAAATGGGGGGATGAGTACAATATGCCAATGCAAAGATACAAGTCCAGGTGTCACGGAGTCTGAGAACCAAAATAATACTGGAAATCCTGTCCATCGACTTTGCCTCCTGCTATGAGAGTACAAATCTGAGCAAAGGTGAGGTGAGCGGCTGGTGGGGCGAGATCTCCATGAGTAAGTCTCCTCCGAAAAGCTGCCATCATCCTGGATCGTCTGGAGATGAAGCGACGAGTACGTCCCCTATGTAACAAGATCCTGCGGCGTCTACAAACCATCTCATATGTACATCCACAGGGTGGAGGCATGTGTCCTGTGTGAGCTCTGACCTCCTCGTGCTCCTCCTGGTCTCTGTCCTCTGGTATAGCGTGTGCCTGAGCTCTATCAGGCTGGGCTCTATCACGCTCCGGTCGGTTTCCTTGCATCTAGTTTACTTTGTATTTAGGCTCAGATTTGACATTATGTACTTTCACTTGCATTGTATTGTGTAGCACTTAGATGATATTCGACGATGCCTCTTCTTTGTGGCACGTTGATTTTGTGCTATCTTGTATGCAGAGTTCTTGATGTCCCATGGGCCCATTTTGGCCTTTAGTGGACAATAATAAACTTTCTTTCTTTCTTTTTCTCTCTCTCTCTCTCTCTCTCTCTCTCTCAGTGAAACGACACACCTGACAGAGGGAGGACGCACAGATCATGCTTGGAGACATCCTTTCCATGTTCAAGCCCAGGGCGGACGCAACCTATCCGACCTACAGGAGTTACCATGGCCCTTGTCGGACGCAAAGCCATAGCTAGGAGGCCACACCGGACCACACACACAAATAGCCGCAAATGCTCTATCACTGATCTTACACCACCACAGCCCTGCTAGCCATTGGGTCCTTCATGATCTTCCTTCTAGGGACCTCCAATATTGATGATGATGATGTTAATGTTAGGACTAAGTAGTACAGATGCTTTTATGACTACGTAGCATTTAGCATCTAGCATGCGTGATGATGCTTGTTTCAGTAACTCCACCCTTTCAGCTTATTGTATCAGTTTTCTTACAGTCTCATAGACCCATCGATCTTCCGAAGACTTTAATAAACTTTCTTTCTTTCTTTCTTTTCTCACACACGCACACACAAACCTTATTATTATCTTTGAAAGACCCTAAGGGTCTTTCGGGTACAAGCAGAGAGGCTAAGTGCTCCTTGAAGAACAAAAAAAAATATGGGGACAGAAGTAAGTTGTTGGTTGCATCATCTCATTTGGGTGCTAAAGAACATTGGAACTGCTTCCACATACACTATAGACCCGTCAAGGTCCATGGGACACAAATGTTAAAGATACAATAATAAAAAAGAAAACATATTCCTGTACTAATCAAATGTACTTCAAAATAGAAGACTTACTTCTCTATCTAACCAAACATTATTTGATATGTCATTGCCTAATTTTATAGGAGGAAAATTTCTACTTCTAGGTTGAAGAATGGGCGCAAGCAGGGGGGGGGGGGGGGGGGGGGAGGCGGGATGGGGAATATCGAGAGATGAGAAAAGGGGGGGAGGTTATACCTGTGCAGTTGTCATCCAAATGTCTCTATAGGTTGTCTCACAAATAGGGTCGACCACCAAATTCAGCTGAAACACATTTTCACTACAAATAATAAGAACCTCTACACCACAAAATTCCATAGCAAAAGGGTTGGTGCATATTAACTTCAAATAATGAATGAAGCACGTGTTTTCAAGCAAATAAACCATGAAGGGGAATGAGTATAAGAGTACATGGTTTCCTTTTATTGGACCTCTTACAATTACAGATCAAGTAGTAAGAGGCTCGTCTTTATTAAGATCCTTAGCATCGAATAACACTTAACCCCAACATTATATGTTGGTGGCACTGTAGAAGTATATGTACTCCAACCTCGAGAAATAAAGGGAAGTAGTTGTCTCACTAATCCCTACCACTTAGTTCACTCTGTTCTTTCTAGTACTACAATGCTCCTGAACTTTCCTCTTCCATGAGGTGATTTGAACCTAAAAATATCTACCTGTGGAGGCGCTTTGCATAAGGCATTTGACATGTTAAGGGCCAAAAGAGGCATGTCTCATGTTCAGCCTCACCTTATTCTTTTCTTATCCCCTCCTTTTGTTTCCTTTTACCTTTCTTCACACTTCTCTCCCCACTGTGCAGGAACTTGTCAACTTAACCAAAATGACCTGGAGGTTAGAAACAAAGGGCATGCATGGTCATAGGAAAAAATTGTGGTGCAAACTGTATCCGTAATATTCTCTATTCAGTTACATGCAGATGTTGTAGGCCAGTCACACAGCTTCCCCTCTTGTTCCCCTTAGAAGTTTCTACGAATTCCGGACTGCAGCTTCCACTGACCTACCTTGGCCGAAGATCAAGCCTTTGTCCCTCAGCACTTCGCAAGCCCGTGAAGAATGATTCATGTTCAATCACTAGAAGATAGTTGACGGTATGGCTACAATTGTGCATGTGTGTGCATGTATGCGAACTGCATGCGTGTGTATGTGTGTGTGATGAACCGATGCATTTGTAGCTACAACTTAAGAAATGTTGACTACGAAAAGAGTGAGTGAGTGAGAGTGTGCATGTGTGCATGTGTGTGTATGTGTGTGTTCTGAACTGATGCATTTGTAGCGTACAACTTGAGGAATGTTGAATAGGATTTGTGCATCTGATTACTGTGATTCCAATAATGTGAGAACAGTCACACATTCAAGTCCACAGGAAGAAGATTAAAATCACAATTGCATTCATGAGTGTGTGCGCAAATGAGCTGGATCATAGGGGGCTGGATGCATTTGGAATAAAACAAAACAGAACCCTTAGTTGTTTGTACCCCTGGATTAAATAGAAGTTACAACAAGATTTGGTTCGTACAAAAATCATCAATGCGTGATTGGCAAGGAGTCTGGTCTGGTATTGCTCGCTAAGTTAGGACTGAGCAAGTGCAGCTTGACTGCTGATTTCCCGGTCTACCAAAATGCCAGGATCTGCCAATATTACTCATCCTAAACATTGCTGACATGGTATTGAGAAATGTTGCTGAGGAATTTTAACTGATGTCGAGAAATGTTGCTGAGGAAAATTTTCCATTTGAAGCTTCAATCAAGGTTCGCTAGGAAAATCTTGTCCTGACTAGGCAATTCAACTGGTGGTCTGAGCTTTCTGGAAACCATAGACTCTGACTTGGAGAGCTAGGGAAGAGCCGCGGGGACAAAGGAGACGGTATGTAGAGGAAACGACTTGGTAGCTACAGAGGACTTGCTAGCAGGAAAAAGCTCAAGGTGATGGGAGTTGAGCAATAAGGCCCAAAGGAAGGAGCTAGCCGTATAGTTGCTGCCTTGTCACCCAATAATACCACGTTTTGCCTTGAATGATTCAAAGGAATCCTGAGAGCCGCCATGTGTAATGCCCTGCCTATGTCAATCCTTGCTGGCCATTCATTACGAGTGCAGTCCATTCCGAATCGCACTCATGGTCCACTATGCCTTTAAGTGTTGAAATGTGAGACAAATTTAGATCGGATCTGAGTCAGGGCACTCTCTTGTTAATGCTCTGTACGTTCAAAGATTCGCCGTTTATGTGACTCTTTCCACCTGGAAGCTTGACCAACCTAGACCTTTAATTTCTCCTTGAGGAAGGTGGCGATGGATCAGAGGACCACTACTGATGATCTGGCCTGAGCAGTCCTCTACCGAGCTACCGGCACCATTCTGTAGGCATCCAGCTACCAATGTGGGCTGTCTGTGTGCTAACTGAGAAACCAAGGCAATGCCCAATCTGATTGATCTCAAGGTGCTTAACTAGTTCCCCAGCCATCTAAATGATGTGCACTTGAAACACTGGCAATGCCTTTGCAATTCCCCATAGCTCTTTCTAAAAGAAAGTGCTGTTTATGCAAAAACGTGAATTAAAGATATCCAACAAAGAGCAATCCGTTTGATTCTCAGTTCAGCACAATACTCACAACAATATTCATTGTCCCACAATTTTTGAAGTTATTTTATTCACCTTTACAGCTACTTTAAAAACATCATCACGTTTAGATTTGAAGATAAACATCCAGAGTTGGATATCTACTACCTTGTGATATTGTCTACGTTCAAAACCATTTCCTAAGAAATAGTTTGAGAATAGCCTTCAAGGGTTTAACATTTCTTTATCAGATCTAGCTACAGAAGAGGAGAATATGGCCCAAAAGATATGAATAATAAGGTAACACATCCCATCTTCTGCATTAATAAAATTTTAACACAATGCTAACTCCAGAGAAAAACATGTTGACCAAACAAGTTATAGCAAATTCAAGCACCCATGACAGGCAATAGCAGATAGCGAATCTCTGTAGTATAGGACAATATTATATCACATGAGCTGATTCCTTCCAATGCAAATGAACCAAAGATCACCTCTGATTGGGGTAAACCCAAGTGTTCTGCCCAAAGGGACATCCGTAATGAGTGAGCAAATTTTCCAGCTTGCCAAGGCTTGCCATTCATGTAGGATTCAATGAACTCCTGATCTTCCAAAACAACTGCCACCTGCAGATACGCAATCAAACAAGCCACCAATTAGGAGAAAAGGACAAACCATCTATCATGCTTTAACTCTTCCAAAACTTGGTGCACTGTTTGCTAAAAAATATATACTTTTTACTCATAGTATATGTGTGAAAAGGAGACTTGATAGGTGAATCAAAATAGAGCAGCAAAATGTCAGCTCATCCATAACCATTAGACACAAAAAACCAAAGAGAAGTCCAAATGTTAAAGATCCAGAAACCAGCATCGCTTTCATTAACTTGCTCAAGTAGGTTGTGTGCAGAAACCAGTAACACTAGAGCTGGTCGATGTCCAAGGCACACGAGAGGACACATCATACTACAGGAATATTTCAGCCAAATTATTTTCTAAATGCCTTTTCCATGGACAATTACAGCTAGGAACACAATATCCTTTCCCCGACCTATAAAGGATCAGTTGTGGAGGACCATAATCGTTTACAATAAAATGTGTAAACAATTTTGAGCACCTACAAAGACCTACATGGATCCATTAAGAGATCACAAGTTCTAAATGACCCTCTAGTGAGTCGTGAGCCTATCCAATAGCATTAGTATAAACCCATCATGATGGATATGGACCCATTAGCACCCATAAATATATATTGGCATGAATAAGACCCATTAGAAACAACTTTCAATAGCTAGAACTCATGAGGAACCCATAAGGATCTGTAAGGACCCATCCTTGTCCTTACAAGCCTATAATGATGTTTAAGGACCCACAGGGTCTCCTACGACTCATAAGGATAGTTGAGCACTCTAAGGGATAAACAAGAATGACTAGCAGAGTTTGTAAGGACTAATAGGAACATGTAAGGGATTTCAATGACCTATACAACCTATATAGATCCATAAGGATTAATTAGCTCCAAGTAAACCTAAAAGGATGCATATGAATTCCTTGCACAATAATATCCATTAAATCCATGTGAACCTATAAGTATGCATATGAATTCCTCGGCACCATGAAAATTATCCTTCGTATTTTTTTAGATTCATCAAATTAGATGCATATCTTCACAGAGGGATAAGCAATATATTAATGAATGAGAATATGTGTTTGTATTTTTCATGAGCTAAATGGCTACTTAACTTTTTTTGAGTGGAGGAAATGAAATAGTATCTTCAGCTATCATTGAAATGGCAGATGATCCTTACCTCTGAATCTCGTGACCCAAGCAAACTCCTATCATTAAGGTTTGCAGAGCCAATCAAGACAAATTTATCATCAATCACCATGACCTTGCTGTGGACATACACCTGAGAAAAAAGTAGACACACACAGGCCCATGTCCAACATTTACTTGAATGCCGCATCTACTAGTCTTAATACAGAAAACCAAAATTTCCCAAGAAATTTGTCCATTCTTCAGGGAGCTAGAAACTCTTAGCTGCACTCTACCTGGCTGGTAACTAGTGGACAACCTTCAGATAGTTTTCCATAATTCCGAAGTCCATAAAAAGACACGTAGTTTTCTGCTTCTGACCCAATAGTATCATACAGTCTTTGCAATAAGGACTGCCTCCCTCTACAAATTGTGCGAAATTGCCAATGCAATATTGCTCGTACAGTAGCTGCTCCAGCATCATCCACACCACCCTGCACAATATGATGACCATGCTTAGTGTGAAAAATAGGTTAGCGTGCAGTTCAGCACTGAAATCCAGATTTCGTGTAGTAACAGTGACAACCTGGAAACCTGGTAACAAAGGTATCACCACAACAACCCGAAAGCATCTTTTGTCCATATGAGCTTGCATAACTCGATCAAACAAAGCTTGCAGCACACGATTATGAATAGCATCATCGTCATCAAATCCAGAAATGAAAAACTGATTCTGCAGGCACAACAATAAAGCACACTTTAGAATTCTTATTTTTGAACCACCACATATAGCACCACATGCATCATGTCATGTATTTTACTCATGTGTCAAAATACGCACTCTGCAAAAAGTGAATTGCTTCATGTGTCAGAAAATGCACTATGCAAAAAGTTAGCTGCTTCAAAAGTGAACTGCTCAAAAGTGAACTGCTTCAAAAGTTAGCCGGCCATTTTTTGGAAAAAAGAAAAAACAAAATACAAGGAAACAGCAAACAAACAAACCAAACCCCATCAATCACCCTTTTCTGTCCCTCCCTCTGCCCTATTTCCTTCCCCCTGCAGCCTTTACGCTCAGCTACTATTGTCCTTCTACAGACTCTTAACCATGCTCACAAACCCTTCAACTCCTGCTGCCGCTTCTCTTGCTCTCACCTCGACTTTTGTCTCCCCTCCTGGCTTAGTCCACCCCTATGTCCCATAAGCTGCTGCTTCATGCAGACTCCCCAACTCCAGAAGATTGTGTAGGTTTTCATGGTTCTTCTAGCTTGACTTAAATAGCCTGGAATCTTGCATAAAAAAGCCAGGACATTGTCACAGCAGGGGCTGAAAGTACTGTAATACTTGGCCATTGCCAATGTAGTGGTCAGGGATTGTTAAAGATGTCTGGCTGGAGCTAGGCGGGGACATGATACAAGGTGGCTGCGCAACTCGTGTATTTCCATGCTAACCAAGCTTTATGATGTGAGCTCTAGACATCGAATGCCAGTGTTTTATCCCCACCAAAGAATCTTGGCCTATTAGGAGGCTCGTAATGTGGACCTCAATATGGTCCGTGATGGGACAGCCTACAAGTCCAAAAAAAGTTTCTATGTTCAGACACATTACGAACCTTAAGAGACTACAAACGAAAGCAACTCATGTCCAACAAATCGACAAAGTATGTTATAAAATAAACCTTTCAGATTGTAGGACGGCTGATTTACAATGCTTTTTCTGATGCACTCTCTATCAGATCCCCAATCAAGCTAATGCCTATTCTTAGGTGCCCGGAAATTCTTGATACACTTACTTTTACAATGCTTTTACTTCGGTGGGTCACTAGTTGAGATCATATCCTCATACACTTACTTGGGGGTCATCTTCTCCGGCCCGATCTTCACGATGAGACCAGCGATGCAGGCCAGACTGAGCAGGGGATACACCTCACTGGCTCGGCTAGAGAGACAATGCTTCCACTCCCACTTCCAGGACCCTCGGACCAAGGCTCTTCTCTTCGACTCCTTGGTCCGCCGACCAGCTGGTATGTATGGCAGCCCTTGTTGGGGGCCTGACATGTCAGAGATAGAGTGGACACGGGTGGAGCACCTGCAGATTCTCATGCTCTCACGGATGATCCTGGGGAAACCGTCTATACCACATTACATCATTCAGGCCAAGTTTGGTGCTTCTCCACTTCAATGCAACCTTTTAGACCATCACATATCTACACCAGCTTAGATCATATGGGGACTGCACATCAAGGAGACAAAGGTTGCCATGGTTGGCTCTCGATTCCTCCATGAGGTTGGCAGTAGAGGGAGACGAGCGATGTTGGTATGCACGGACTCACAGATGGTTTGTGACAAGGGTTCCACATCAATAGGATACCTCCTTTTCAGTATAATTTAGATGCCCCTCCGGTACTCCCAGCCACCATCCCGATCGGTCCACACACCAACCAGGTCATTCAAGAGGATCTCCTGTAGCTACACACCTTTAGGACCTGGTTGGAGCCGAGGGAGCTTCCAGTGAAGCTGAGTTTCTACAGAGATTACTGTCTTCGTATTTCAAAGGAGGGATTCATCACACCATCGGGTACACTGAGCTTCATATGCCTCACTCACTACGGATCTCCATCAGACAGTTTCGGGTATCATCACACTGCCTCCGCATAGAGAGCGGCAGAGCAGAGGGGATTCCTAGGGAGCATTGCTTATGCATATTGTGTGACTGTTAGGAGGTTGAGTCGGAGGAGCATTTTATTTTCAAGTGCCCAGTGTACTACGAGATCCGAGGTCACTGCCACTGCCTCTTCAGAGACCGCTCCCGGCTCCTTTCCAAATTCCTCGCCTACCCAAATCAGAGATGCCTCGTGGCCTTCATTCACGAGGGGGTCCGACACAAAGAGTACTTACTCAAGCGACGGGGCTTGGCCACATCATCAAACACCTCTTAGAGCAGGATCACAGAGTTCTTCCCATCGAGTGACATTGATCGTCCAGCCTCTAGCCGCAGACGTGACAGAGACCCCGACCGAACGACGGTAGCACGACACACGAGACATCGAGGGGACACACAGATCACTCTGAGGAACCTCTCGTCATTGTTTGGACCCAGGATACGTCCCACAGGAGTCACGGTGGCTCTGGTCTTGCATCGAGCCTCGTCCAGGAGACCGAGATGCATGGCACCCCTTAACGGGCGCTAGCGTCCCATCACCGGCTATGCACCAGTCAGGGCGACATGACATACGGAGGATTCCGCTTCGCTCCAGTCCTTTTCTTTTCATTGTTACATCCAGATGTATTTGATTATGTATGATTAGACTTAGGATTCAGCACAGATGATGATGCTTGTTTCAGTAGCTCCACCCTTATTGTGATTTGTATCAGGTTTTCTTTCAGTCTCATAGACCCATCAGTCTTCCAAAGACTCTAATAAAAGTTCTTTCTTTCTTTCTTTCTACTTATACAACCCCAAATCAACCTAGTCTTTATTAAGAGATGTCTTGAAGTTTATTGGTACCTTTCATAACTCAGACTATCAAAGTGTACGAAATGTCTTATTTGATATTTCTAATAATCTGCTTAATCCAAGAAAGAGGATAACTCCTTCTAAGCTAGTGGTTGAAACTCATCGTTTTCAAGTAGCCACAATACCTTACCTCGATGTATACAAAATGTTCCGCTTTGTTGATAAGTGCACAATAAGCTGTATGAATGCTCGTTTCTTCTGGCTGACTGGTGCCAGCTGACCATAAACCAACACTTCTCAAAACCTGCAAAACAAAGCCCAAACCTGAATTTTATGTTCAAAGCTCCACTCCACATCAATGCATCAATTGAAGAAATTTGAATGAAAATTGAATTCAGGAGATCAAAACTGCAAGGAATTGGTTGTAACAACACTATTTCTTAAATTTTTCAAAGAAAGGACTTCTATTAAGTATGAAAGAAACTCCAAGACCAAATTCATGGAAGGAGTATTCTCATCATTCAAAGCTTGAGAAGCCAAACACCCTAAGAGGAAAAATAACATCCTCATCCAAGAGAGCTAGAAAACATCCAAGGTTGTGACAGTGCCACCTCAACCTTGTAGAGGACTTCGAGAAAAATGGGGTTCCCGGGCTGCTTCTGCCAGGACAATTGTTTTTCTCAGGGAGTGGAGTGGCTGACTCTTATATGCTCGCCTAGATGGCCATCAAGGTGTGTACCCTATCTGTCCACTATGAAGGGTGGACCAAGGAGCCATCTAAAGACTATGCATCGGAATCTCTAAATATGCCACTCTGAGATAATCGCAAAAATATCCCAGAAAGTATCCAGTGAATCATATGCAAGTCTGTAAGCAGAGCCGGGAACACCATCCAAAGACCATGGTCCATGACTCAATTATATGTCGTCAAACCGGAAGAGCCCAAAAAGAGTTGTGTCTCTCATAAAACACTTGAGCCCCAGGTCATGAAGAGTGGTAGGGACGCAGGATTCTTGTAGATGACCTGAGTGGTGCATGGAAAACACAAGGGGTGGTAGGGGGTTTGTCTATCCTACCATTGATTATGGATGGATTTGTAGATAGACATTTGTGAAAGGGTATGCCCTTTTGACCAAACATCCCATGGGGCATAAAACTTCACAAGAGACAATTACTAAATATAGACATGCCCTTTCAAGGGTTACACAAATCTTCATGCACACACCTTTTGGTGCACATGCATGTACCTCTTCACAAAGAAAAGATTGCATTTATACCATGTGGCAGCCTTGTCTTCTTAGTTAGACCTGCCCATGTGGTAGTCTCTCCTACTGCCCACATGACTCCTAACCTACTCTGGTGCACCTCCCTCATTTGGGGACTCAGAGATGGGGAGGGAGCATCTATACTTCCATATTTTCCGTATACATGGTCTACCCAAGCATATCATTACGAATCAAGCTCCTAAGTTCACTAGCATCACTCTTTCAGTCCTTAAGAACTACCTAGCTCTTTAGTTTCCCTTACCATCCCAAGACCGCTGGGCAGATTGAATGTGTGAATCAAGCTCTCTGTCCCGAGGGTGTGAGTTCTATACTTGCATGTGGGCATGACCCTGGAAATCTAGTTGGCAAGGCCACGGGGTGTGGATGTGCAAGTTTTCTCCCTAGGGAATTGTGCCTTGGGGGTAAATGAGAGGTTTAGGCCCAAGAGGGGTCAAAGAACCTTAGAAATCTAAGTTGGCCATTCGTTTGGTCCCACTAGAAGGGACAAGGGGCAAACTAGATTTTAAGTTTGTCATTGGTTTGACCCTATAGGACCTGGGGGAAATTTCAAGGCCTTGGGGGCAAACCAAAACGTGGGCTGCCATGTGGGATGCCCATGCTAACCAAAAAGGAAAGGAAGTTTTGGAACAATGTGGGCTAGCCGACGGGAGCCATGAGCTTGGGAAGAGACCTTCTTCACGCAAGAGAAAAAAACATGCGGAGGAGGGAAAAGCTTTGGTGCCATGGTATGAGTTGTAGGTACGGCCAGCTAGCAAGGGAATTGGCGTATGGGATTGTACAGAACAGTCCGTACATGCGTACGAGACAATCCGTATAGGTGGTACAAACTGCAAAACAGATATGGAATAGTTCGTACAGTTAGTACGGACTGCAAGGCAAGGCATGATCCCATGATTCTCACGTACAGACGCTCTCAACGCACTTGTTGTTGGAGATATCATAATCAAAGAGTGTGTTGGTGTGTTGTACTAGGTGATCTAGTACTAGTCTATGTGTGAGCGCCACGTGTCATCATGGGACTTATCCCATATGCACTAGGTGCTAGTGTGTGAATGAGTAGCCTATATAAGGCTTGTACTTCACTTATCTTGATATACTTGATGAATGAATAAAAGCCTCATGGTTTCTACATTTGTGTACCACTTCTTCACTCCCTAGTCTCTCTCTCTATCTCTCTCTCTCTCTCTCTCTCTCACCATGTTTCTAACATGGTATCAAAGCCAGCCCGACCTGACCTAGCCATAGCTGCCCTACCACGTCATCACCCTCTTCAAGCCCTAACCCTAACTCTGTTCAAACGCCTCCTTCTTAGTCATCCGGTTCATTTTGCCACTAGCTACCACCTTCCTTCAGCCACTTGCATCTATTTAGTGCCTCCACAGCCTGCCGCCTTCATTCAAGCCCTCTTGGAGCTGTAGCTGGGCCCTTGGTAGCCTCTCGGATAGCTGGTCAGCACATCCGGCAAGAGATGTCTGCATGTGTGGACTCTTGAGATCTTTTTGAAGCCTTCTATTGCCGAATTTAGGGTTTCATGTGCTGTTGCTGCATAGTCGCCTTCAACAGAGCCACCTCCAAGCAATTTCCAGCACTCCAACATACAAATACCAGCTGACTTTCAGCTTGGTGATTTGCTGCAGCAATTCGGAGTGCCTTGCTGGGCAGCCTTACAGATTTCAAGACCCGCCTTTGCATCTGGAGCATCTACAGCTATCGCCTAGCCATCTACATCAACCGTCTTGCATATTTCGGACCTGTTTATGCATTTTGAAAAATCACCAACTCTAAAGTCTTTTTGAAGCTCAAATTTTATGATCTAGCCCGGTTTCAATCTCTTGTTCAACAACTCTCAAGTTTGAAATGTGTCCCTAATGATGAAGATAAGATGGCCATCCTTATGAAGAGTATGCATGGAATTTCTCACTTTGAGCACACTCTTGAGATCCTTCGTCTTGCCACTACCATGTTTGATAATATGGTGGCACTCCTTATTAAGAAGGACCGTCATAATAAGGAAGCCGCTCTTGCCTCTCCTGTTGATCATGCACGTGCTTCCGTAAGCAAATGGAAGACCAACAAGAATATTATTTGCAGGTTTTGCAAGAGGAAAGGACACATTGAAGCCCATTGCTTCAAGAAGAAAGCACAGGAACAAGAGAAGCATCATGCCAATCTTCTGGCTGAGGAGATATATGCAGCTCCAGCAGAGGTTCACGGCCTCTCTCTTGACGACGAGGATCCATTTGACCACGGTTGGGCTTTCTAGACCCCTATGCTATGTGTTTGAGTTGAGTCCAATAAAGGTTCTCAGCCTTGAGTTGTCCCTTTAAATTAAATGTATTTGGAGTCAATAAGAGGTCCTCTGCCTTGGGTTGTTCCCCAAAAAAGAATGTATTGTCTTTTACTTTGGTTGATGGTATTGACCATCCAGTTCAGAGTAAGGGAAGATGATGAGTGATGGTTTTGTGAGAAAATGCAAGAGAGCAAGAGTGAGCAAGATGGAGAGTGAGCTGAACGTAGTTCACTCCCGAAGTGTACTAAACTGAAGTGACTGAAGTGTGAGTATAAGGAAAGAGATAAGGGTTTTGTCTAAGTCACAAAACCCTATCTAATCACTAACCGTAGTTAGAGATTAGGCGAAAAAACCTCTAAGAGGGAAAAGTGCCCCTAACTCACCTATTACATTACATTGGCCACTGCCTAGAATATATTAATAATTCTAACACCCCCCCTGCAGTGCCAATGTGGTGTACAAGGTAGTGATCAATCACCAAAAGGAGATAAGTTTAGGGCACTGCGAAATGCCTCAAACTTCTCACATGGAAGTGCTTTGGTGAAGATGTCTGCAACACTGTCATGTGTTGACACATAGATCATACTAATCTCCCCTGCATGCAACTTCTCTCTGACATAATGATAATGAACCTCAATGTGCTTCGTGCGAGCATGAAACACAGCAATAGCACTCTGACTATCAGTGAGAATAGGAGAAGGACCTTCCAATATGAGACGAAGATCACCGAACAAACGTCGCAGCCAAACACACTCAACTGTCACTATGAAAGCTGCAATGTACTCAGCTTCACATGAGGAAGTAGCCATTGCAGATTGCTTCTTGCTTAGCCAAGAAATGCAAACGTTGCCCAAAAAGAAACAATTACCACTAGTGGACTGCCTGGTATCATAGTCTCCAACCCAATCTGAATCACTGTAAGCATGCATCTACAAGTCACCCCCCCTGGGAAACATCAAGCCAAAAGACTTTGTGCCTTGCAAATATCTAAAGATGTGTTTTACCCAAGTGTAGTTGGTGAAGTCATCTATGAATGTAACAAAATAGAGAGAACCCCCAACCGCAGACATCACTATGAATAAGCTGTAATTTACGTGTAGCTTTCACTGCAGCATCCTTCTTGAAAGGAAGTCTATGCATCTTGCCAAGGATGCAACCTTCACATGCATGAGGAGGAGGCGACTCTAAAGGAGGCAATAAATCAACCATATCATGCCTCTGAAGTGTCATTAAGCTGCCATAGCTCATGTGCCCATACCTGGCATGCCATAACTCCGCATTCTGCATCGCAGCAGTGGGAGTGCTAACTGATAATGCAAGATCGGATCTTTTTTCATATAAATCAAGCTGAAAAAGACCCCAATACAAAGTGCCAGACAACATCAAAGCATAGTCATTCTCTTTGTCTTTGACTACTAAAAATCATCAAAAACAACCTGAAATCCTCCTCTATTGAGTGAGGACACTGAAAGCAAATTCTTCTTTATGCCTGGCACATAGAGTACATCTAAAATTCTGAAATCTGATCCATTAGTGGATGTGAGAATAATGTCTCCCACTCCACACACTGAATAAGAAGAATTATTTGCACAAGTCACCTTCTTTTTGGTAGGTGGTGGGTGCAGAGATGCAAAAAGACTCTTCTTGGAAGTGATGTGCTTTAAAGCACCGCTATCAAAATACCAAGTATTCAGTGTCTCATTGACACTGAGAGAGCATGCATCCTTTGAAGGATCATAGCTGCAAGTCAAAAAAGCATAAGGGTCATCATCATTAGTGGCTGTAGCATCTGAACTACCCACTGAAAAATTTGAAGTGCAAGACAGAAAGGCATAGTGCTCTTCCACAAAGTTGGCTGTAACATCTCCCCCATCATGAGAATGTGGAGCTGATGCATCTGACACAGCCATACCGGAATCCCTTTTCTTCTCGTTGGCTATGCGCTTCTTGCATTCTCCAATATAATGACCTGGCTTCTTGCAATAATGACAAATGCCCTTCTTTTTCTACTTATCTACATCACCCTTTGCCTTATAAGGGGGGTGTCCTGAATCAGCTTTATGCTGATGTGTGGGTGATTGGCATGTGGCTTTTATTGCCCTTTACCCTTGGGAATGAACTTGGAAAGCATGGCATGCTCACCAGCCCGGGTTGCCATATTTCTGCGAGTCTGCTCCTCTTGCAACAGAAGTCCTACTAACTCCTGAAAAGAGAGAGGATTGCTGCCCCTCCTCAATGATAAATTCAGTGAGGTGTGGAAACCGAGATAGGACTCAGGAAGAGAATTCAAAGTGGTGGTGATCATCTGACTTCATCAATATTCACCAACTGTTTCCTCAAATCCTGAAGCTTTTGTGAGGTGAGAATTCATGGAATCTCCCTCATCCATATGCGTATGGAAAAGCTCTCGCTTAAGGAAACTCTGGCATCATTTCTTGCTGCAAACATACTCTCTAGTATCTTCCAAGCTGCCATAGATGTCTTGCATGACCGAATGTGAGGTATAATGAACCTCTTGATCATTGAAAGAGCTTGTGCATCTCTAAAGTCCCATCTTTTCTACTCTGCTGTGGGGGCTCCTGGAGCAGCTACTCCAACTACTTGTGCTGCATTTGCACCTCTAGCCCTGCCTCCAGCTATAGGAGTGGTAGGTGTAGCCATTGTATCTAGTCTTGCTTCATCTCCATTGACATAATCCCAAAGATGTCTGCCAATCAAGATATTGTGAACCATGAAACTCCACAAGGAGTAGTTGGTGCCATCCAACTTATCATCTTGTGTGAGAACTCCGAACACCTCATTGGGGTTGTTCTGAGCCATTTTCACCAGATAATCTCAAAAAACACAGCAAACTGACGAAGTAAAATCCCTTTCTAGGATGTCTAATGCACAAGTAAAATCTGCAAAGAAAATCTGCCCACAGTGACAAATAAAGTCACAGCCTATCAAAGGCTCAAAATGCACCTCAATGCTCTGTTGAATGCCCAAAAATCTGCAAATAGAATCTGCAAAAAATGGCAAAAGTATGCAAATTGACTCGTACTGAGTCCAGAACTGCTTGCAAGCTTCCAAAATGCTCTTTTACCTGCAAAATTGCAACCCAAAAGCAAAAGCTCCAATTTCTTGCGGGAAATTTCATACAGAAGAGGGCAAATGATTTGAAAGCCCCAAATGTTGCACAAATTGCACTCTGCCTGCAAAAGCCCCAAATTTCACTGCTAGATTGCATGCAAGTGCAAAAGCCCCAAAATTCTCCAAAACTTGCAGATCTACTGCAATGTCTGCGATAGCTCCCAAAAGCGAAGCCAAACAATGGCTGAATGCACTAGTGAGCTTGCAAATGAACCCTGCCTACAAATGACGGACACCGGACACCTTCAGCCTGCAAAAAAATCTACAAGTACATAACTGTATGGAATCCGTACAGTGTACGGACGGAATGTACAAAAGCAAATGTACGAAATGTCCGGACTACCAGTCCGTACGATTGTACGGACGGCGCAGGCGTACGGTTGTATGGTGAATGAAAATTTGTATGGCTATACGATGAACTACAGCTGTACGGCTGTATGGCGGCTGTATGGACGAACTGGTGCGCAGGTACGAAAATCCATACAGTCATACAGATTGTACGGACAGAATGCGCAGGTGTACGGATGGGATGTACAGTTGTGCGGACTGTACGGACGCAATGGAGTGTACAGGCGTCCGAGAGCTGAAGCTTGGCGATGGAGCTGAAATGCGGGAGCTAGAGGAGAAGAGCAAGGAGTAGGGAGCAGGTCCAAAAAGGAAGTGCTCTGATACCAAATGTGAGAAAATGCAAGAGAGCAAGAGTGAGCAAGATGGAGAGTGAGCTGAACGTAGTTCACTCCCGAAGTGTACTAAACTGAAGTGATTGAAGTGTGAGTACAAGGAAAGAGATAAGGGTTTTGTCTAAGTGACAAAACCCTATCTAATCACTAACTACGGTTAGTGATTAGACCATGGTTAGGGCAAAAAGCCTCTAAGAGGGAAAAGTGCCCCTAACTCACTTATTACATTACATTGGCCACTGCCTAGAATATATTAATAATTCTAACAGGTTTGCCCTTACCGGTCGCAAGTTGATTGTGAAGTCTCACTATCACACGGGAGGTAATGGATAGTTGGTCTTGCTCTTTGCAGTATTGCGGTGGAGGGGGGATCGGTCTACTCTTTGTGTATTGGGTCTCACACTCTTTGCTCTAAAGGGAGGTGTTGGAGATATCATAGTCAAAGAGTGTGTTGGTGTGTAGTACTAGGTGATCTAGTACTAGTTTGTGTGAGTGCCATATGTCATCATGGGACTTAACCCATATGCACTAGGTGCTAGTGTGTGAGTGAGTAGCCTATATAAGGCTTGTACTTCACTTATCTTGATATACTTGATGAATGAATGAAAGTCTTCATAGTTTCTACATTTGTGTACCACTTCTTCACTCCCTAGCCCCTCTCTCTCTCTCTTTCAGCTAGATCACATGGACCCCCACGAGACGAGGCCTCGACATGACCGTGACCCGGACCTTGTGACCCAACAGCTCAGACAGAAGGTCGACACACAGATCACACTTGGGGACATCCCCTCCTTGTTTAGAGTCGGAGCCGTGCAGGACCACACCTCTGAGTGGCTGACAGCACTCTATTGCCGACTTCATGCCTCCACTGCCTCATCCATCTTGATATCTTGCTGCTGCCGATGATGATGATGATATTGATGACGATGCTGAGATTGATATATAGTCGACCATCGACATGACTATGTTGTACTTAGGACTTAGTACTGCCATTCTATATTTTTGCATTTTGCATTGGTATGGATGCTCGTTTAGTAGCTCCACTACCACAGCTTGTTATATCAAGATTTTCACAGTCTCATAGACCCATCGGTCTTCCGAAGACTTTAATAAACTTTCTTTCTTTCTTTCTTTCTCTCTCTCTCTCTCTCTCCCCCTTGCTGCTGTTAATGATGATGTTGAGATTGATATATAGTCGACCATCGACATGACTATGTTGTACTTAGGGCTTAGTACTACTATTGGCCTTGAGGCCGATTTCATGGTTTAGTTGCCGGGACATCACCATCTTCTTTAAGGAGGTGAGCCTGTGGTCGTCTCCGGTGCAAGTATTGCTCACTGTCATTGAATTGCAGCAAGGAGAATTCAGCAAGTATGTCACATAGTGGCAATCGTGGTGGTTTTGTGGTTCAAGAAGTGGCTGGCCAAGTTGGGAATAGTCAAGGAATGCTTGGAGATCGCCCTATTGGTTTTCAGCCTAGAATGCATAGCACAATGGGAGCTCCTGTAAGCATGTTTGGTATGGCAAGTATTGGGAAAGGTATGGCAAACCCTGTTGGCTGGTATGGCAAACCCTGTTATGGGTAATGGCAATATTGGTCAGGCTTTTGTTGTCCACTGAATGGAAGGGTTGTTTCCTATGAGAGTAGAATGTTGCAGGATGCTGAAAGAAATTTGCAAGTATATGAGAAAGAGTTGCTGTCTGTGGCTCATGCTCTTTCTACGTGGGAGCATTACTTGCTAGGGGCTGATTTCACTGTGCAAACAGATCACCAGACCTTCACATATTTTCCTCACTTAGACTAGGTTGTCTGAGAAGCATATGCGTTGAGTCCTAAGTTGGATGCAATGAAGGACTAATATGCAAAGGATGGGAATTCTGCAAGGCTCTATGATTAGTTGTCTGATGGACAGCAGCATTTGGATTATACTCTCAAAGAGGGATTCCTTCAGATGCATGGTTGTCTCTAGTGTTACAAGCAGTTTAGGCTGAGTGTGCATGCCATTGATGTACTGATGCTCTAGTGACAGCAGTTGAAACTTTCTTTGGCCAACTTTGTGACAAGAGATGGATGCTTTTGTAGGAATTTTCCATCATATGTTAGCAAATTAGTGATGTAGCTTACAGGTTGAAGCTACCGGATCTTTGGAGGATTCACAATGCTTTTCATGTGAGTCCCTTTAAGCTTTTCAAGGGTGATGTGCCAGAGGATATGCCTGTTGAGATGCAACCACAGGTTGAGGAGCTAGATGAGATCCTAGTTCCAAAGCATATTTTGGCACATAAGAGAAGGATGATCAGAGGTAGAGTTTCCCACCGCTACTTGGTGAAATTCAGAAATTATTCTTCATTGCATGCAAAGTGGCTGAAAGAGGATGATCTGGCAAATACACCTCAATTATTATAGCTCTATCTAGATGCTTTTCAGCTTGAGCGGACTTCGGTTGTGGCTACTTCAGGATCAGCAGAGCATATGTCTGAAGCATTGCCTGATGCTCAAGAGAGGGATAGTACCTCCTCTGTCCCTTTTCCATAGAAAGGCTCAGATATCTAGAGGTCGCTTGGTGACATTGTATGTTTCACCCGAGGTATTGCTTGCTAACAGTATATCTGCCTTGGGACTTCTATAATCAGTCTACTAATCGCTATGAGTGGGTTTTTGCAATTTATATGGATTGCTATCCTAGGTTCTGAACAATCATATATGATGTCTCAAATGGTAATACATGCTTTCATGATGGTATATTCACATGTGTTTCAGTTACTGCATATCCTTGTAACATCCAAATGCAATCAAGATCGCTTGCCATGTTTCAAGAGGGGTATGTCACAAGGGAGTAAGTTTTGTACTTGCATGTGGGCACGACCCTGGAAATCTAGTTGGCAAGGCCACAAGGTGTGGATGTGCAAGTTTTCTCCCTAGGGAATTGTGCCTTGGGGGTAAATGAGAGGTTTAGGCCCAAGAGGGGCCAAAGAACCTTAGAAATCTAAGTTCGCCATTGGTTTGGTCCCACTATAAGGGGCAAGGGGCAAACTAGATTTTAAGTTGGTCATTGGTTTGACCCCATAGGGCCTAGGGGCAAATTAAAGGCCTTGGGAGCAAGCCAAAACGTGGGCTGCCATGTGGCATGCCCATGCTAACCAAAAAGGAAAGGAATTTTGGGAACAATGTGGGTTGGCCAACGGGCTAAAGACGGGAGTCATGAGTTTGGGGAGAGACCTTTTATGACATACGGAGAAGGGGAAAGCTTGGGCGCCATGGTACAGGTTGCAAGTATGGCCAGCTGACTGTACGGAATGTACAAGTGTACAGGACTGTACGTAACAGTCTGTAAAAGTGGTACGAACTACAAAACAGATTACGAAACAGTCCGTACAATTAGTACGGACTGCAGGGCTGCTGATTCTCACGTACAGATGCTCTCAACGCAGTTGTAGCTGGTGTGGTTGGCCTTGGGACTTGTGCACGAGCAAGTTATGCCGAATTCCAGGTGGGATAAGGCACCAGTGATGCTGAGTTGCACGAGCTCGTGTGTGAGCTTAGTTGAATGCCCTCAGGTTGACTAGGACAAGTTGGTTGCGCTCTTGTGAATTGGCACTTGAGTTGTAAGCTGTTTTGGAGAAGCCTAGTTGGGAGAGTGGATCACCGTGTATGCTTGCATTTTAAGTTCTTGCTTATGAGAATTGTGGGTAGATCAGTCATTCTTTCACCCATTGTTTGGGCTGCTAGTAACAGCTCCCAGGTTTTATGCAGGTGTTTGCATTGATATGGATGCCTATGGTCATTTGGGGGTGAGAGAAGAGCCCAACAAGGCTAATGTTTGAGATATTGATGCCTTCTGAGAGTGGGAAGAACATTGAATGCAAGCGGGATTGAACTCATTGTGTAACCTATTTGTTGGACTCTCTAGTTAATATAGAAATACCGAAAGGGGCGCCAAAGCTTTGGGGCTAGTCTGTGTCCTTGTATTTGAGTGCGAGCACTCTAGCTCTCCCAATCTGTGTTTTAAGTATTTGCTGAATATTTTCCCGTGAAGGCTTTTGGCTGGTTAGTTGTTTTACCTCCCTGTTGTTGGGCTTGAGGCTGGTTTCACTCTCGAAGAAATGCTGCAAGATTATATTCAACCACTCTTCTTGTGTCTCCATAATCCTCAATGTCATGCTAGAAAACCAATTGTAGTTCTTGCAAACAGCCGAACCAACGGTTGGGATAAGTGCCTTCCGTAATCCTCCATGTCTACCTCTCCATGGTCTTCAATGTTCTCCATGTCTTCCTCCTCTACTATCTCTGGGATGTCTTCCAGTGCTTTCGTGTCACCAATCTCAATTGCTTGCCGTCCTCAGATAGTCATTCTGCCCTTTGCAATTTGTTAAAATTCTATTGTTTCCAAGTCCACATGTTTGAAAAATGCCTAGAGTTTCTACTTACTTTTAAACTTGCATGTTGCACGCGACCTCCGTAATCCTCCATGTCTACCTCTCCATGGTCTTCAATGTTCTCCATGTCTTCCTCCTCTACTATCTCTGGGATGTCTTCCAGTGCTTTCGTGTCACCAATCTCAATTGCTTGCCGTCCTCAGATAGTCATTCTGCCCTTTGCAATTTGTTAAAATTCTATTGTTTCCAAGTCCACATGTTTGAAAAATGCCTAGAGTTTCTACTTACTTTTAAGCTTGCATGTTGCACGCGACCTCAGTGTTGGAAACAAACCCACACTTGTCTATAGCATAGCAGAGCTAAAACAGTATGTAGATACATCAATGTCGTTGCAATCACCAACTGAGAACACGAGACATCTAGTGCAGAAGATGTGCCAGGATACTGCATCCACTTTATCTTGCTTCAACACCAGCACACACGTAGACAGAGAGCATTTCTCTGATACAGAGATGTCAAATCCAAGTACAACCAAGTATGCTGAGGTAGGGCACCAAAATCAGGCTTTTTTTGCTGAACCTGCTGATGTAACTTCCTCCTAGATCAACCTGTGCCTCATGTAGGCTTTAGAAGCTGCTCTTGGTTGAGCTCCTCTGATCGCACCCTCATGTACACACACGTACTCTCCCACGAGCTGTATAGGTATGTACCAGGTGGTGCCCTATATAAGTGAGAGCTGCTGGCTGATGGATGCCGGATGCCCCCCCAGGGGGGACCTTTTTAGAATACCTTCCTGTCTAGCCGACCAGTCTGCAGATCTGGCCAACCAGATTGCTGCTTCTGTCAACTTGTCCACAGACTGGGCTGACAATCTGTGCATATGTTGGGTGCATATGTTGGCCGACTCTGCCACGTGGCAGTCCGCCACTGGCCTGATCCATATGCAGGACTGCCGACTGCATTCCGTATACTTCCAACCTCAGCCTGTATACTGCCAACCCTGTTCTATCTGCAACTCTATTGCTAATTGGCAATCTGATCCAAATCCTATATAAGGCCCTGGCTTGCAGGCCCCTCTTGCTGGTCATGTTCCAGCCCCACTTACAGATCACATAGGCTTGTACCAGGACCTAAACAGCCCTGGACAGCAGCCAGCATGGCTGCTATTGTCTCAGCCAGCATGACCAGGGTGGCCCAATAGGATACCCTAAAACAATACAAAGAAGGATCTGTTGTTGCTGTCCACGTGGCAACCTCTCTCAACCCCCTTAACTATATGACATCCTTATCATGTGCCCACATGGCACGTTCTACACCCAACTTGATGTAGGTGTCAAGCAGGGTATTGACCTTATTTATCCAACGCTCAGCTCTGCACATATGGCAAAGCATTCTAAGGAAGAGCAAAACTGAAGGAGAAACTGCAAAAAAAATCTCAGTTTCGGCAGAAAATGCTCCAAAGAGTTGTCTTGACCAATTGCAAATGCTCTCTTTGCTGGCTACTTCAATTTTGGATCAATAAAAAGCTTCGGAAGCTACTCTTTTCCACCAGTTTCAGCCTTAGATTGATTATATATGTTCCAATAACATGTTGAGGTGAAAGGTGGAGCAATGGGAAGCAAAGAGAGGGAGAAAGCAGTCAGCTTTCATTGAATTTGGAAAGAGAGAGCACGTGTAGAGGGTGCACCAGGGTTTCCACAACCCTAGATGGTGTGGCATAGATGTTGCGGCAGGCCAAAAATGTTTATGGAGACACATTCTCTCCCATTGTAGAATCCAATGCATTTGATTGGACAACCACGCTGAGCTTCTGCAAGCATCTTGAACTCTTGAGATTTACCCTGTACTTCAAACACCCTCTTCATCAAATAGGCAAACACCTTGTGAGTGTAGTCATCTATGGAGGTAACAAAGTACTCACAGCCTGCAAGTGATATCATGTCTGTCATGCAGCCCGCTATGTCAATGTGCACAAATTGCAATGGTTTCTTTGCCTGTATGGCCGGATCTTGGAAACCAGATCCATGCACTGTTTCATCTAAATATATTCTTCACATAAGTCCTAATAGGTGGGAGTCCTTGGATTATGTCCCGATCCAGCAACATTTGCACAGCACAAATTGAAAATGTCCAAATCGTTGATGCCACAAATTTGGATCATTGTGTGCCAACATACAAGTTACAGCCAACTTGTAGAAGATAACATCTTTATAAGATGCTAATTAGCTAATACAATGTTCAAAAATCCTTGGGCAGCCCATGGCCTGGTAAGCCGGCTCCCATCAAAAGTCAAGACTGAAAGAATAGAAAAGGAGAAAATATACCTTTGTAAGACTAGAATATATCCAATCATACAAATTCAGATTTTTGTTGTTCTAAAGTCCTAAATTTAATCCATACCTTTGAAAGAACATAGCAAAGGAGAAAAACCCAAAAGGAGAGAACTAAGAGAGGTCGAGCTATCAGGTTCAATAACAATTCAAGGGTCTACAATACAAACATTGTACAAGGCTAGTATATGCAGGAGTGTTTTCAAAGCTAACTGATAGGAACATAACCTATAATATGTTTCTGCTTTGCAAATACTAATTTGCTGGGAGAGCTAACATATTTATTTATGTGTTTATTCATTCATTCATATAAATATATATGAGTCCACGAACATGCCACACTCATCCTCCAAACTTGAACGAGCACACTTTAGTTTTAACATCATGGCAATTACCGATAAGGTTGAAAACCATAACTCCATCACGCATAGCAAGGATATTGACTATGGCATCCCCACCCACACCACAATGCTTAATGATGGGTGTAGAATATCAAATAGACATATGCTCTCCCACATGCACTACTATCCGTACACACTTTTTTTTTTTTGGGGGGGGGGGGTTGAAAATTTGGATACTTTATATTAGACAGTAGCTTCCCCTGAATAGGGAGCTGAAAAGTATATCAGCGGAAGATCTCAGTATATGACAAGTATACACTGTGATCTATGTAATGAGACTGCAGACAATCAAAGAAAGATTGCTGAAGAGAGTGTTGAAAGAAAGGGAAAGGGGAAAAGGTTGGATCACCAAAGACTATGATTTCTATCCTTCCATAAAGTCGCAAGTGCCCAGTAAAGAACCCAAATGGAAAACAACTTAACCCCCTTTCTGCGTGGGTGCATCCCAAAAAGCCAGAAATGCTTCCCAAAGGTCCAAGTAGGAAATTTAGCTCTCAAACGCTGCCAAAGAAGACACAAGAAGTCACGGGTGTATGGACAATGCCAAAGGAGATAAGGCACAGATTCTTGTGGAGCCAAACATCTATGACAAACAGCCGGAGCAATATGTCTATGTGCCAAAAGCTGCCCTCCTCTACCACTTTGCCAGGCAATTCATACGCCAAAGGCAATTTGCCTTATCAGAAACCCAAGGTGGGGTCAGCAAAAATTTATAAAGGAAGGTACTGTAATGTGAGATAGCCTCAAAGGACGGGCCAATGAATCTAGAGAATGAAGAGTCCCACACACACACACACACACCCACCCACCCACACACCTGAGCATACCATTCTATAAAGTTCTTCGCCCTGAGTTTCTATCAACAGTCCACAAATGAAGGACAAATCGAGCTGTGACAAAGTCCAGCAATAAAAGAGAAGCTAGCAAAACTAGTCCACATTCACTTCATCCAAGCTACATTTGCCACATAGACAAGAGTATTTCATTTAAGTCTTTCCCAGTAAACATAAGAACTCTACTCTAGAACCAGTTAATCATTGTGCATGGATTGTGGGTCTGTTGGATCTATCATGATACTACTGCTTGCAAGACTACCAAGAATATACATTCTCATCTTTCATCGCACCTGTTGTCAACATATTTCTTTACCTGCCTTGCCACAAGCCCTTAAAAGCCAAACTTTTGAAACAAGACTGAAGTTTGTGTACCATGATGTTATAATATCTATTTTAAAGCAAATATGATCACTATATGCAGCTGCATATAGTGAGAATGTGTCCCTTACAACTGGCATGGCGAAACATCCTGGAATCTGAATTACAAATAATGAACGATAAGAGATGCAAGACAAGGGCACATATTTGCAGACCTGGCACGAGCATCTCACACGTGGGCCAACCTGGCCAGCTTCACCTTCAGAAGAGACTTGTCCCTCCCTCTCTTGGTTTTGCCACCATTCATCATGAAAACCATTTGGGAGAGCCACTAACCCATTTGAACTCGGGAGCTCTCCTTCACATGTACCTTGGTCATCACCCATCGGCAGGTGTGGTGCATTGCTTCTGGCTTTACCATTGTGGACTGAGGGGGGAACCCTATTTAGAGATCTTGAATTACTCAAACCATCTGTGCAATCCCGACTAGTTGAACTTGTTTCAGCTAACTGCCTGTGGTTTGCTTCCCTTCCTTCATCTTCTTGTGGGAATAGTAGTGGAATATCCTGAAAAGATGATCGGGTAGACATAGTTTGCTGGTCATGTGAGCCTGCTTGTGAATCCTCTTCCTTTATCGGTATGTCCACCGCTTCAGCATTCGAAACATAATGTGGTAGGACCATGTGATGATGGGGAAGCAGTAAAGGAATTCCTGCTTCATTAGGCGCTTTGCTCCGCTGAAAACAGGACACACAAAAACATAGCTTAGCTTACAACACAATTAAGAGTGCCAATGACAAGACCTGGAAAACTATAGTTCAAACCTTGGCATAGTTCCATCGTTGGACAAAATGTCTTGCCACATCACGACATGCTGGGCCCCATATGGCACATTGCACATCATGCCAAGGCATCCTCGGGTACTTCTGACGATCAAGTTCATCCTTCATAGTATCCTCCCATGAGTTGGGCTCCGACTCTCTTTCATTAACAAAAACAGATAGTTATCTCTATTTCTTCAATAAAAGAGAAAGAAATGGAAACATCCTCAAAATATAATTCACTTGACAATATACCTTGGATTATAATAATCCTTGCCCGGCCACGATGTGGTTGAAGAGTCATCAACCCTATGCTCTGGAGTATCATACCTCCCAAAGCATAGATCAAGGCCACCAAGGAAACAGACCTGATGGTCCACAATAACAATCTTCTCATGGTGAGACCTATCATTTGAACAAGAGGAAGCAAACAGTTTCAGATGCTTGCTTCAAATGCATATGCATACATTATACATCTTCTTCAAAGCATGACAGGATGGAGAAAATAGCTTAAGTATTTCTGATATTCGGCCAAATACATACCACAAGTACACACCCGATGAGAAATGATCAGGAAATCGTAGAACCTTCACATTTTCATGGATACTAAGTAGCCGGCGCTTGGAATACATGCTATTTATTTTCAAAGCCAAAGCAACCTCCTTGTACAATAATATGTAAATCTGCAAAATTTTCAAACGTGTTTTAAAGACCTGTAACTAACCATGGAGTCGACAAAAAGCTGCAGAAAACAACTTGTATCTACAATTAGAAATAGTGCTTGACTACTATCAAGTCTTTTACTGGCATGCAAGCCCTATCTATTCTGCAACCCTCTCTGGTACGCCTAGAACCATAGCCTTTTTTTTAAAGGGAGATCATGCTAGGGTATCATACATTGAAACACATCCTTAACTGGAAGAAGCATTTCCAACCATGGAGAAATCAATGATTCACAAAAAGTGAGGCAGATCTTAAAATAAAGGCCTTGCATTGAAGCTTCACAAAGTACCACAATCCCCTGCTAGACATTTGATACTAGTCTTAATTGCAATATTTGCAAAATTGAATTTCCCCATCACGATTGGAGTCATGAAGTTACTTGCTCCACATATTCAAATTTCGCATTGATCATACCCAGCTTGACCTTATACATTCCACACTACGTGAGGATTGGTGTAGATGAGCCTAAACTCACCGGGTATTGCACTCGCATTCTAAGAGCTTGTGTAAACTAAGTTCTCATCAAAGAATTCTTTAAGAACGTGCAATGCATTGCCTTGCAAATAATAGAGGTTGTGCACTTGAATTAACTTGATGGCATGCAATTGGAGGCTAGAAAATGAGGTACTTGCTCCAAAGTCTCCTGCAACAATGGTAGAGGAAAGGTAGGTATTTGCAGGTTGAAAAGTGCATCTATAGGGCCAAAGACGGCAGCTGGAGTTGCTGGTTATCTTGCACTGTCGAACGGCACTAGGTGTGTTATCAAGCTGTCAATTACAGAGGACAATCAGGTTCAAGAAGAGACAAATATCATAGGTCTGCTTTGGGCAGTCAGATTGTCCATAGTCTCCTGCAGGTCAAAGAATGGAACCATAAAGCTGGAGACCCTAGTTTGGACCCCTTCTGCAGCTCATCACAGCTTCTTGGCACAGTCAGTTGCTTATGCATCTGCTTCACCTCAGAGCAGTAGCTAATGTAATTTAGGCAAAGACTCAGAGCTGGAGCAGAGGGTGCTATTGTTAGAGGATTGGTCACTGGCCAACTGTGAGCCCCCATCTGAGGAGGACAAAGGTTTAGTGGACAGAAGTATGTATGTTTTGGTCAGTTTTGGGAGGCTCTAGCCCCCTCCTCCCCTATATAAAGGGAGGTCTTTTGCACACTCCAACCAGCCACTGAAGCCCTCCAAGACACCAAGACTAAAGGAGTGTTAGGACAGATGTCTTTTTGTAGATCTTAGCAAGAGCAATCATCCTTGATTACAGTTGTACCCAACAATGGGGGGGTACCTCGTACTCCCGCTCCCACTCCATCTCCCGCACTAGGACCTGTGCAAAAGGAATCGAAGTCAGTCCGAGAAAATGGGCAAAGGTGATAAGGAGACGGACAAATCCAAGAAAGACGACAAAAAAAAAAAAAAAACAGCCAACACAACTAAAACTCGAGGATGTGAACACACGCTACAACCGGAGTGGACTTGGGGTTGACGGCAAGGCAAAGGCGGGATCCACCTTAGCTTCAACTTCAGCCTAAGTCTCTGCTTCTACCTTAGCCCCTGCTTCAGCTTTAGTTTCAGTTCCAGTTCCAGCTCCCACTCCCGCTTCAGTTTCAGTTCCAGTTCCAGCATCTATATCTCCAGCCACGGTTACTATCAGATGACAGACAGTGACATACCCATCACATCGGCCCCCTCCCTTTCCTCTGGGATAGGGAGGTTGTCACAGTCCTCATCTGTCCCCTCCTCCCCCGTTATAGCTCTCGCACTAATTATGACACCTACTTCAGAGGTATCATACACTGCTCCACATTACACTTGACCTTTCTCTCCCCTCTCCCTCTCAGTCAGCCTACGCTCCCACATCCCATTGGGATCGCCTCATCCATGCCACTATCATCTATGTACCTCACCCAGCTCACCCAATCATCGCCCAACTTCCGGCCTCATCACCATACTTTTATGTCACATCCATTCCAGTTTCAGCTAGGACACGGACGGGCTGACACACCAGAGGCCTGGGAGACCTTGCTCATGGAGGTACACAGTATCCGTAAGCGCGAGATGAAGCTGACACGCTTCACATAGGAGCAGGTCTGCTTCAACCAGGAGCAAAGCCGCATCATACAGGAACAGGCTTGCACCATTCGGGAGCAGGCTGGTCTCATTCAAGGACTCAAACACGATATCTCGCAGCTCCAGCAAGAGGTCACAACCATACACATAGTCCCAAGGAGCACCGCGGTTGTTGAGGCACACATTGCAAGCATGCAATCTATAATTGAGGAGACTTCCAGATGGGTTGACATGGCCAAAAGGGAACCCGCAAGGGTGACTATTTCGGCTACCCTCATGGAGCAGCACTAGAGAGCCAGCAAGGCTCTCAACATTAGAGTCTGTGTCATGTGCATGGTGTACCTAGGGTTGGATAGCAAGTTAACGTGGGTTACGGGATAGCATAGGGCTAGATGGCTATTTTTAGCCGAGATTGCTATATATAGAGATTGATTCATATATAGTGCTCGCTTTATATGGAGGGAGCTATTCATAGCATTGTGCTATCTATAGCAGGTTTCCTTCTATATAGAGGGAGGACCAGTGCTATTGTGTAGATCAGTTGAGCGCTCCTCAACTGATGGATGGAACTTGGACCCAGGCCGGGACTCTAGCCATCTACATGGCGGATCATAGGTGGTGTATCGAAGGTCCTCTGGACGGGTTTAGGTGGTATGGGACGCCTGGGTTAGATACGGGCCTATGGATGAGTCGAGCTATAGCCCACGTGCTCGGGGGTGGTCGGGAGGATCAAGGCACCTGCGCTATGATTCTGGTTGTATTGAGGACGAGATTCTAGGTCAGTGATAGGATCAGATCCTGCCGGGTCGTGTTATCTGGTATCAGAGCCGTCCTATCACGATTGAATTGAACGCGAGGTATGCAGAAAAGATGTCTTCCGGGTATGCTTTTTGAGATTGCTCTTGCAAATCTGATTCATGTATGGGCTGAATCGTTGGTTGATGATGTGACTCATGATTGGGAGAGTTGTGGAAGAAATAGAAGTCCATAGGCTGTGTGCTCTTTCTCGGTTGCTACGTGTTTGGAAATCGTGATTCCCTAAGAAGGGTAGGCGATGAGAAGACTTGATGCTTTCAGCAAGAGATATGAGGATGGATCGTTTCTGACCTATAACTTCCCATGCTTGGGTTGTTGATGTGATTGGCTGTGTGGGGATGCGTGAGAGTGGACTGGTTAGGGAAAGAATCCGCTCTAGGTTCTCAAGGATGAGATTCGTACCCTAGAGACCTAGATTTGCTGCAGTTGAGAAGTAGGAGGAAAGAGAGGGTGTTCGTAAGCCAGAGAACGGCTTGTCTAGGAAATTCAGGCATCAGAGATAGGGGCGATATGATTGGGGCAGGCGCTTGGCTTTGGGAAGGAGCATATGGCCTGATTTTAGCGCCTTTTGGCTATTTTTGGCTGGCTGGAGAAAAGCGGGACCAAATATTTTAAAAGCGAGACTGTTTTTGGTTTAAAAAAACAGGTTGCTTTTTTGTTTTTCTCTAGCAAGGAAAGCACTTGCTCTAAATCAAGCACCTACCCTAAATTCGCCTAGCTTTTGATGGCTCTTCCTGGCTATTTATATACCCGGGATTTCTCTCTCTTTCTCACTTCAGCAATTCAGCGCATGAAAGCGAATTTCCCACCCTCTTTCTATCTGAGATCAGCCTATCAGATTCTGCCATCTTTCTTGCTGTCCTCTACTCGCCTTCTTCCTTGATTCCACGCAGCACCAGATTCTCTCTTGGGAAGAGCACGTGTTTGGACGCAGATGTTTTTCTTCTAGTCCCTCTCCCGTGCGAGATATTTTCCAGCCATGGAAGGACATCAAAGTAATGAGACACCTACGTTGGATTACTGTTTTATTGAGATGAAGGATGAGGCTACATCAGAGGTTATTCCTCGTAGACCTCATGACCTGCTACGAGAGATGGATTCCTTGATGGATGAACTTTGGGCAGCTCTTCACTACTATAAAACCCCTCCGTACCAGAAATATATTGAAGAAGGCTCATGCTGTTCTAAATGTAGACAGCTTGTTTTAGAGTCTTTATACCGCTTCTGAGTTAGTGAGAAGCGATGAAGCAGTTGAAATCCTCAGTTTTGACCGACACCCAATTATTTTTGGCTCGACTGGATCTTTTGAACCACGTTTGGTTCAAGATGTTCCCCAATTTTGTAGGAATTATGTTCTAAATTGTCTTCTTATTAAATTGAACAAGTTTTGGTTAATTTGGGTTTAATTTGTAACTAGTGGCATTTATAATTTGATTGGTCTTTTCAAATTATATAACGTGTACTTTTGTTCCATATATCTTGCAGTTTTTTAGATATATGGTACATTGAGGATGCCAGAGACTTTGTTACATCTTAAACTGGACTTAACTAAGAGAATTGGATTTCCCTTTCTAGAATCTTGGTGCATAGATTCCTGTTTGGTTTCTATTTGAAGTTTTGATCTCAATGTGATTGTGAGTTATGACGTTTCTTCGAGTTACCATTGGACATATGAAGGTTCTTATTAATTAGACCATGATGCGTCTTGTTGGATACCTTCTTTGAATCATGTCCAAAGGCGGGGTCATTCTGATTCTCGCTCTTTTAGCCCGAGGTCATGGATAGTCCGGATTCAAGAGTTGTTAGGGATGCTACCTACTAGTTTTCTTCTTTGACCTATTGGTTGGGGTATTGTAACACAAGGGGATGATATAATCACATTAAGAAAAGGATTGAGAACGGATTTGCCACCCTGACTCAATCTGGGATCATCTGAGTTGAAGAGGGATTGGCTACCTGATTCACTCATATTGTCCACCGAGTTTTTTATTTGTAGTATACTTTGGTGGTATGGGACACTAAGGTATATTACATTTAAGATTCTCTGATGTGGTGGTATAATCCAGCGTGAAATAATACCCAAGGACCTCTAGGGTGAAGTACAAGTAGGCTGAATTGAATTGGGGACAACCTGATTAGATTTTTGACGAGGGCTGACTAAGATTCTTTACCCTGAGAGACGCCATGTTTTTTTTTTTGGGTTCAACCCTGGAGCTCCATAGTCTAGACTCAATCTCAGGGAGGGTTACCGCATATCTTCTGATGCTGGTATGTCAGTGCCTTGTTTGGAACTTGATGTTCCTAGATAAGAGATCCTAAGAACTGGATGATCCTGTGATTGGAGTGGTTTTGTTGTGCACAAGTTTATACAGGATATTCAATAGTGGATCTTGTTTTAAGAGGTTTTGGAATGTATGTTTCCGTAGTCTTTGGATCACATAGGATGTTATTCCTATGATGGTTGACTATATTCATGTCTAGAACAGTACCATTGACTGGATATAGCCAACTGAATTTTTACTGATTATCCTCATGTAGGGGCCTTTCGAGGATAGATGAAGGGGACCATATTTTTTGGTCAGGATTTTGTCCATTGATACTTCCATGAAGATTCTTCCATCATGAGTTATGAACGGACACCTAATTGTTCTGTGATGGAAAGTCTGTCATGTATTTCAACTCAAGAATTTGAATTACAAGGGTATTCCGTTGAGGGATTTTCTAAATACTAAGTAATTCAAGAATTAGGGTTGATAGAAATTGCAACCCAAAAATTGGCCTCGAGGGGTTCAATTGATGGGGTTGTTCGAACAATGATTCCTCGATCTCAACCTAAGATTTTGAGTTCAAGGATACTCAATAGATAAGGTTGATAGAATCATTTACCTTCAGATACAGATTTTACCATGCTTGGGTACGGATATGTCAACGGAATTAACTCTGTGGATTCAGGCGTTATTGGATTTCTCAAGGAGAATACTCGACGATACGTAACCTTGTTTAGATTGAGAGATTTACTTTCCTTGGGTTAGTTATCAAAGATTGTGGCTTTGGCCTTATATTTTTTTTTATTTGAATCTCATGGAAAGTATAGCATACTCAAACTGATAGTCAGAGTATAGTTATTGGCATTGACTCATCTTCACAGAGAGTTTTCGGGCTTTCTAGTGAACTCAGGAGTGAGTTCTTAGAGGAAGGGGAGTATGTCATGTGCATGGTGTACCTAGGGTTGGATAGCAAGTTAACGTGGGTTACGGGATAGCATAGGGCTGGATGGCTATTTTCAGCCGAGATTGCTATATATAGAGATTGATTCATATATAGTGCTCGCTTTATATGGAGGGAGCTATTCATAGCATTGTGCTATCTATAGCAAGTTTCCTTCTATATAGAGGGAGGATCAGTGCTATTGTGTAGATCAATTGAGCGCTCCTCAACTGATGGATGGAACTTGTGGACCCAGGCCGGGACTCTGGCCATCTACATGGCGGATCATAGGTGGTGTATCGAAGGTCCTCTGGACGGGGCTCAGGTGGTATGGGACGCCTAGGTTAGATACGGGCCTATGGATGAGTCGAGCTGTAGCCCATGTGCTCAGGGGTGGTCGGGAGGATCGAGGCACCTGCGCTATGATTCTAGTTGTATTGAGGACGAGATTCTAGGTCAGTGATAGGATCAGATCCTGCGGGGTCGTGTCACTGTGGGATCCTAAGCACTGAGGCTACACTAATGATAGATGCAACAGCCTTCGTGGCCACTGCTCTAGGTGTGGCTAAGCACAGGATCGAGAGGGCATGGCGGGTGGGGAGAGACCCCAACCGAGAGAAGGCCCTGATCATACGGTTTCATGACGCCCAGGCACGACTTTCAACTTTACGACGCAAGTCAGTCCTACGAGATCAGCCAACAATCTCCATGGATGAGGACCTCACCTCCCTATAGGTTGAGGAGAGGCGCTCCTTGTTGCAGCAGTAGGATCAGGCCCGAAAGGAGGGGAAGTGGACAGTGGTACGAGAGGGACGACTTCTTACAAGCCCCCGTCCAGCACCAGCCCCCTCCCCTACATAGGGAAGCGGGGTCTATGAGACTCAAATATCAAAGACCCTATCTTGCACCATTTGGAGTTGTCATGGTACCTTATGGTCAGAACCAGAGAACTTTTCGGAATCTTACACAAGTCACGACATAGTCTTTTACACAGAGACACATCAAAGTCCAGAGCCCCCACTACCAGTAGTCATCGGGTACACATGGGAGTCTGCCTAAAGAGATGAGATAAGGGATACAGGGGGAGTGCAAGGGTCAGATGGAGTAGCAGTCCTTTACAGATCAACACTGTTTGGGACCATTTCAGTAGAGCTGAGAGATGCACATTCTAGGTTTCTTTGGATCTGGATCCGACACTTGGACAACCGGGATCTATTTGTTGCAGTATGCTACTTCCCTCTTGAGACCTCCCATTTTGCTAAAGATACTTGAGATGAGGATGAGACATCTCCATTTATAGCTCTTTATCAGTCCATTGTTGACTTTTTTAGACGCAGAGAAGTCCTCCTAGTTGGGGACTTCAACGCGAGGACATGCACCTGTCATATAACACTCCTCGACTTCACGGATAATTCCATTCTACTACCAGACATTGACAGGTGCAGACTTGAATGCATAATTATACCATTAATTATACCAGACATGCACCTGTCATATAACACTCCTCGACACTCAGGTCTGGTATAATTATGCATGCACACTTTAAGGCATCCCAAATCAGCCTGTCCCTAGCCTCTCACATATGCCACGCTCCACATCCTGTACCCTCTTCACTAAGGGGGGGGGGTAACGGATGCCGCAATGAAACTTCATAATGGCCGAGTAAAGGATCATGAGGGACTATGCACTGAGTTCATTGCATATGAAATTAACCTCCTAGCCCTGATCTTAGCAAAGCTCTTTAATGAAGCTGTTTGTTTGGGGTTTCCACGCACTTGGACCATCAACACTATCTCACCCATCCACAAGGCAGGGGATCCCATCAGCTCAGAGAATTACAGGACCATTATGATTGGACATGTCATGTCCAAGATTTATGCATCAGTGCTTGATTCCGAGATCAGCAGAGTTGCGGAGTATCGAGGACTTAGAGCAACAGGATAGGCTGGATTCTAGAGTGACCATGGAACCATGGACCACATTCTCACGCTCAAGTGCATCATCGAGGAGACGAGGGCATGGAAGCAGAGGGTTTACTGTTGCTTTGTGGATTTTCGCAAGGCATTTGACATGATTCCGATAGCCCGCCTCATACGGCGCCTACAGGATTTGGGTTATGACCAGGAGATCATTTGGGCTGTCATGGCACTTTACGAGAGAGTTTCAGGCAGAGTCCGGTCAGGATCTTGGCGGACAGATGAGATCATGAGCACTATTGGGGTCAAACAAGGGTGTCCATTATCACCTACCCTATTTGACCTCTACATTGACGAGCTTGAGACAGTGATGCAAACACAGGGGAGGTTGGTTGCTCTCTTGCGGGCATGCTGATCCAAATATTGCTTTATACAGATGACGTGGCTCTTTTGTCTTCCTCAATAGAGAGGCTCCAGAGACACCTTGACGCACTACAGTCCTTTTGTGAGTCTCATGATTTGAAGATCAACCTGGGTAAAACGAAGGTTATAATCTTCAATGCATCTCAAGCTATCATGCGCCAAGTGCAGTTCACATTTGATGGGTCACCTATTGAGATAGTTTCATCATACATGTATCTTGGGGTTGTCTTCTCTGGACCAATCTTCGCTATGAGACCCGCCATGCAAGCACGCTTAGGTAGAGGATATGCTTCATTGGCTAGACTAGAGAAGCAATGCTTCCGCTCACACTTTGGCAGCCCCTGTTGGGATCCAAACTTGTCGGATACAAAGTGGGCTCGTGTGGAGCAGCTACAAATTCTCATGTTATCACGGGTGATTCGCGGTAAGCCATCCGTTTCTCACCAGATCATTCAGGCTGAGTTTGGGTCATCCCCATTACAGCTAGATGCTGCATTTCAGGTCATCACGTATCTGTACCCAGTCAGGGAGTATGGGGATTACACTTTTGGGCGAAGCAAGCTACCATGGCTAGCACTGTCCTCTTCTATGGCACTTTCAGCAGGAGGGGACTAGAGATGCTGGTATGCGTGCACTTTGAGCGACTGGGGCTCCACATGGATAGACTCCCTCCCTTCCAGTACAGCATGGACGCTCCGTTTTCTCCCCTCCTATCACACAAGGTCAACCAGGTTATCCGTGAGGATCTCTTATAGCTACACACATTCCGAGAACCTGGTTGAGACCGAGTGAACTCCCAGTTAAGCTTAGCTTCTACAGAGATCACTGCTTACATATCACAGAGGAAGGTTTCATTGACCCACCAAGATACACACAAATCTACTTACCCCACTCATTGAGGATCTCTCTCGGGTAGTTCTAAGTCTCTTCACATAGACTTTGTATCGAGAGCAACAGAGGAGAGCGCCTACCCAGGGAGAGGCGCATAAGCACATTATGTGATGTGCAGGAGGTTGAGACAGAGGAGCACTTCATCTTGAGGCGTCTTGTTTACTATGAGATCCGAGGAAGTTTCTACTGCCTCTTCATAGATAGCTATGGGGTTTTGGACCGATTCCTCTCCTATCAAGACCAGAGGTGTTTGGCAGGCTTCGTTCATGAGGTACTCAGACATCGCGAGAGGATCCTTCAAGCACGGAGACAGAAGCAGACTTCTTCCTTGGTTGATCCCTATCAGAGCTCTATCATGGAGTTTTTTCAGCCAGATCACATGGACCCCCACAAGACAAGGCCTCAACATGACCAGTGACCCGATAGCTCAGACAGAGGGTTGCCACGCAGATTACACTTAGGGATATCCCCTCCCTGTTTAGAGTCAGAGCCCGCCGACTGATAGGGGTTACGGTAGCCCTTGTTAGGCACAAAGGTATGACCAAGATTCTCCAACCTTTTTCTGCATGCATTGATGCATTCTTGGCTGACCTGCATCTTCTGAATTTTTCTTTGATGGATGACCTAAATCACTCCTAGACTGAGAGCCATCAAACTGAGGCTTATTTTGGCCTTAAGCCAACAAGGCTTGATCATCATCATGAACCTTAACAGACATATTTTTCCTTATCTGTTCTTCCTGCAAAACAACAGCCCCACAAGTTCCTAGAAGTAAGTGGAGCTATACTACCCCTCATGGACAAATTCAGAGAAGTATGAAAAATCGTTAAGTCACTCGTAAAGAATTAAGAGTTGTAGATATAAACCAACTAGCCAGTATGACTTCATCAAAGTTCAGCAATTGCCTCTAGTCAAATGATCTCACATTGAGTCACCCTTCAACATCTTGGTGATATCAAGCTCTCTTTTCAAGAAAGAGACCCTGGTCTCATTCCTTGCTTGATACATATCCTCCAAGGTATCCCAAGCTTGCTTGGAACTGATATGAGGTATGAGGAACTCTTAACAGACAAGGCAACGAGTGACAAGTCATGGGCATCTTTGGCATCCCATCTCCGCACGTCGTGAGTAGGGGCAACACACATGCAATTGGTACAATAGGCCTCACATGTGCTTGTTGTCTATCACAGGAATGGCCTCCTTGCTAAGGTGTATCAGGAGCAATGGATGCATCTTCTGGACAAGCATCTTCACATATAACAAAACCCCATACACTCTTTGCAACCAAAAGATTATTTACCACAAGGCTCCACAAGGAATAATTGGTGCCATCCAATCCTCTTGGAACAAAACTCCCAAAGAATCTGCTGGATTTTGATTCTGATTCAAAGCCATCTTCGAAGCCGATGCACAAACAATCCCAAAACTTCAGCAATCACAACAAAACAATGCTCCAAAAGCCAATACTTGGCTAGGCAAATGCAGCCTGAAAATATCAGTTCTGAACCAACAAAATGGACTCTTTTGACATTACCAAAGAGAATCCAATCAGCCCCAAACAAGCCAATTCTTGGCTCAAGCAAAACACAACCCCACTGAAATCTGTGTGTACCTAGTGAATATCCCTAATGTAAGGCAGTAAAACACCTCAAAAACAGTCCCAAAAGTGACTCTAAATTGCTCCAAACGAAACACACTTAATCCCCTTAGTCAAACCTTGACTGAACAAGCAATAAAAAGACTTTTTTTCAACTCTATTTTTGTCAAACAGTAAATTTCTGAACTGTAGGAGTTGAAGATGCACCCAAGAGTGCAAATCCTGAGCTGTCCTGGTGAAAAACTAACTGGAAGAGGCCCAAATCATAAGGCAACAGCTCCAGGAGCATTAAAACAGTCACCAAGAGGGTCGAGCAGCAAGTAGAAGTCCAAATAGATTTGAAAATGACCACGAAACTGTTCCAGAATGTCAAAAACTGAGGCAGCGGCCTGTCCTGAAACTGTTCCTGCATCTTTGAATCAGCAAATAAACATCCAGAAAGTGGGTCAATCACTCAAGAAACAGCTCTATCCATAAAAACTCGGTGCAAAGTTCCTCCTAAACAGAGGCGGCCAACAGAAAATTTTCTTCAGAAGCAGGGTGATTGCTACATTAGTGCAAAACAATAGCAAAACAGGTCAAAATGTGCAAAAACAACAGCACCTCTTGGAGAAAAGGCTCTAGACAGTAATGCCTTTTGCAGAAAAGGCTCTAAACTAGTCGCCTAGGTCTAGAAATTCTATAGGAGATGCAGGTTGCACAAATTGATGCTGGACAGCAGCAATTCTCACGTCAAAATTGCAGTTCTTCATGACAAAAGTGACCGAGCGGAATTGAGCTTTGTGTACCTTGGAAGCGGAACCTGGAATCTGGAACCTGAAAGCCATGTAACTGATCTATGTATACCTCCTCATCCGGGGTTCCGATCAAGAATGCAGATTTAATGTCAGTCTGAAATATGGACCAACCATGATGGGTAGCCAAGGCAACAACTGTCCGAATAGTCATCATACGGGCTGTGGGGGCAAAGGTCTCACCAAAGTCAAGTCCCTCTAACTGAGAATAGCCTTTTACCACCAATCTGGCCTTACACTTGTCCAAGCTCCCATCAAACTTGAACTTAAGTTTGTACATCCACTTGGTACCGATACCCTTTCACGTACACCTAGTCTCAAGTGTCATTCTTCATAATAGCATCCATCTCTGCCTTCATGGCAGCCTACCACTCTGGAATATCCTTTGCATCCTCAAAGGATCTTCGCTCGTCGATCTGAGCCACCATGGCGAAGTTTATGGAGTGAGTCTTCATATTATGAGAGACCACCGAACTCCAGAATTACTCTCAGGGATGTCTATGACCCGCGAGGGTTGCAAGGTTCTCAAATACCTCATTGGTAACTTTTTCTCTGCACAGGCTATCTTCGAAGGTGGCTCTCGCGCATCTTGCTTAGCCTCTAGCTCCTCGGACTCTTCAACCTTGGTTCCTTGAATTTTTCAGCCTTCTCCACATTCTTCACAGTCGACTTGGGTGGGGGTAGGGCTAGAACTTCCTGAATCTCCTCCTGTGGCTAGGGCTCTGTCTCCTCAAAGGCCACATCCTAACTGAAGATTGTCTGTCACTTCACCGGTCAAAGAGGCGGTAAGCCTTTGATTCTTCACTATACCCGACGAAGATACTGAAGGCATATGGTGGAAAGGGAGAGAGAGAGAGAGAGAGAGAGAGTAGGCTAAGGAGAGAGAAAGTGATACTCAAAGAGATACATAATGAGCTTGAAATGAAAGGACTAGAGCAAAGAACCAAAATGAAAGTACTCACATATAGACCAAAGAGCTTATTGCTTGATACTTGATTTATTTGACTATAGACAAGTACATCTCTTATATAAGAGCACACACACACATATGAACACCTATGCATATGGGATAACTCCCAACGTGACACGTGGCATCCATAGGACACACTAGACTAGAACTCATGCTAGAACACACTAGAACACACCAAACTGACTCAACTTGGCTTCATATTCTAACACCCCTCCATGAAGGCAAGGTGAGAGACTACTGGAATGGAACCAAGGACAGAACATGACAGTGATAGGACTACTAAACTATGCAATGTCTGAACTAGACATGGCTCCGATGCCAACGCAGAGGCTGAAGTCTACTAAGCATGGTTCTGAGGTCGGATTGAGCACTCACATGGCTTTACGTCCCAAACATGACTCAGAGGCTCATGTCTTGGATGCATGAACAACTCAGAGGTCTAGAGGACCAATGCACCAATATCCTAGAACTCATATGCCAAGCCTGATAACTAGACCCTATCAATGCCAATACATGGCTCCCATAGTACATTCCCCTCTTGACTCCAGGGACTAACTAGAAACATGGAGTCACACACCATAAAAGAAATACATCATTTTAGGAGGACAATCCAAGGCAAAGGACCTTTATTGACTCTTCAAACATTCATTTTAGAGGGACTACTCAAAGCAGAGAGCCTTTAACTCAAACATATAAAAAATTTATTAAAGATTTCATTCATTTTATGCATAGCAAGGGCAGAGAACCCATGAGCCCGAAGTAGCTACTGCACAAGAGTGTGCACATCCTGATACGAAGAGGTATGTCAGTGAAGAACCAGGCGAGGATGCCCTCGAATGATGTGTCAATGAAGGTCATAGGAGCAGCTACCAAGGGAGATCATGTCATGACTCTCAATGTGCCGATCGGAGAGTCACCGAATGTGAAGAAGAGGCTCAAAAAAATGAGCGAAAGTACTTAAGGGAACTGCCCAGTTGAAGAGCAAATCGTGGGCAGCTCAAATCAGATTCGTGAGCACCAACGGGAAGCCCGAATGAAGGCGGTAGCAGAGGTAATCTATGGCGGAGTCAAGTGCAGATTTTTGGCATGTATCCTGAGGGCAAAAGCAGCTGCAAATGGCGTGAAAATTGAGGGCAGGGGCGGCGGCAAGTGGTGCTGCAATCGAGGCTGGAGCAGCTACTATCGGCGGCAGTCCCGAGGGCAAATGGTGAGGGCAGGAGTGTGGGCAGCAGTCCCGAGGGTAGCAGGTCCAAGGCAGACGGGCAGGCAGGTGTACGGGTCTATCGGGCAGGCTGGTACGGCACGAGACTGCACAGAAACAGTCCGTACAGGCTGTACAGGCTGCTTACAGTCCGTATGGCCTGTACAGCCTGTTTGTAGGTCGATGGAGCAGTTGGAGGCGAGGCTACTAAATCGGCTGATGGCGAGGCAAAAGAAGCGGCCATTGGCAAGGCATTTTGGGCTGAAGAAGGGGTAGTTGATGGCGAGGTAGATCAGTTCCAAGTCAGCTCCGAAGGTGAGACTAAGGAGTGGAAGGGAGCTCAATCATGGAGGAGAGAGGAGCTTCCATTTGCGGGCTTCTCTCATCCTCTAGGTAGAGAGGGAAGACCGGGAAGGTAGGAAAGGAGGCTCTAATACCACATGAAGGCACATGGTGAAAAGGGAGAGAAAGAGAGAGAGAGTAGGCTAGGGAGAGAGGAAGTGATAGTAGATACTCAAAGAGATACATAATGAACTGGAAATGAAAGGACTAGAGCAAAGAACCGAAATGAAAGTACTCACATGTAGACCAAAGAGCTTGTAGCTTGATACTTGATTTATTTGACACTAGACAAGTACAGCTCTTATATAAGAGCACACACACACATATGAACACCTATGCATATGGGATAACTCCCAATGTGACACGTGGCATCCATAGGACACACTAGACTAGAACTCACGCTAGAGAACACTAGAACACACCAAACTAGCTCAACTTGGCTTCATATTCTAACAGATACACCTCCTGCTCTTGGAATCCAACTTCATCCTTTTGTCCTTATGCACATGTATGAAACATTAGAACCGAAAATCCTTAAATCAGAAATAGTCGATTTCGTACCATGTGAACAGAGTGTTCATGGATTCACCCCAATAAGACTTAGAGAGGTTCTTCCCTCTCAACATGGTGAAACCCATCTCTGTGATTGTTCAATGCCTGCATTCAACAACACCAATTTGCTGAGATATGTGGGTTGTGGTAAGCCAGCACTTGATTCCATGCTTCTTGCAGAAAGTATCGAACTCGCAGGAGGTGAACTCCCTACCTCAATCAGTTCGGAAAGCTTTGACATCCTTCCTTGTGTCCTTTTAGCAAAGAGTAACGCGAACCTGCAAATGAGTTTATTGACATGGGCCTGCATTTGTCGGAACGAACCAACTCCAACAGTCCCTTGGCCCTTGATTTGCTTCCTGTGGTAATCTCTCCCGCTGTTGCTTGCCCTCCAAGCAAGCTCTACAGACTCTGTCAGAACCTGTAATTGGTGTAAGTCCATCCACCATGTTTGACTTTTGCATTTCTGTCAGAGTGCCATAGTTGACATGTCCGAATCTCTCATGCCACAATTTCGAGTGTCCATGGTCCCCATGTACTATTAAGGCAAGTAATTGATATAACCCATTCTTCCTATCCATTCTACTTGGATGTGACGGTGACCTCTCCATTTTCGAAGAGTATCAACATCTTATGCTGTCCATCTTACTCAAGATGAGAGCAAATTCTTACAAATATTTGGCACATGAAGTACACCGAAAATTACATTTTCTTGTCTCGCAGCTGTGATGAATGGTATACTGCCTATACTCTTCACACGGCATGTCCGACTATCCCCCACTGTCACCTTTAAATCGGGATGAGTACCTTCCATAGTCTTGAACCACTCCCTTTTGTTGGACATGTGTTTCAAAGCCCTAATGTCCACATATCAGCCCTCCTTGTCCTCACTCACTACATAAGTAGTGTAGTGCTCAATGAGTAGGAAGAGCTCACTTGTAGTGACATTGGCCAATTTTTCTTTGGCTCCTCCTTGTTCTTGAACTCCAGCTTCCACTTTAAGTCTGCCTTCTCCTTCTGGCAATCCTTTGCATATTGACTAAGCTTCTCACAGTAGAAGCATTTCACCTTTTTCTTCTTCTCTACGTCCTTTGCTTTGCCACCCTTGGAAACCTTAGACTTCCCCTTGCCTGATTTGCCTTTTGCCACAAGTTTGTCGCCCTCCTTGTTGTACAGCTTTTCCTGGGACTCCTCCTGTGGCAATAAGGGCCAAGTTCTTCAAACGTGAGAGGCTTTGTCATTTGGCCTACTGTGATAGTCGTGATGGAACTCTTGAAGCTCCTTAATAGCATGCCAAGTGTCATCAGTGTTAGCTGACATCAATCCACTTTCTAACCAACAGAAGCTAGTTATTATTAGTATAACGAGTGCTAGCTAATAAAGCCTTAAAGTTAGACCAATTAATGTTACCTTCCCCAAAATCATGAAGATTATTCATGTTTGACCTAGCTAAAAAGTTATACCTTTCTCTATATATGTTTCTTCTAACTTTTTTGTTTTGATTTACCGAGCTAGACCCAACTAAATCACCTACCAAAGAGACAAGACCATCACTAGAGTTTCCAATGTTGTTCGGTGAGTCAAACGATCCAACATTGGGGAACTTGCTTGCACTCTCCCTGCCCATCCCAAGGCAGTTCTCCCTTGCTATATCCCCTAACTCTAGCACGAGCGAGACTAGTATTTAGGGGGGGGCTTGCTTGCACAATCGTTACTCGTCCCAAGGTAACTCCTCCCTTACTACTATAAGGGAATGTCACAGGAGCCAGATGACATCCCAGGAGATTGTCCTGTTGGTTTCCAAAAGGCGAATTCATCATAGCATGTATCGCTAATGCCAATATATCCCCAAACTGGCGATTATAGTTAGGGTTAGCCAGGGCCCCAAGGCCACTGTAAGAGCTTAATCAACCTAGAAGCACCAAAGAAAGAGAAAGAGAAAAGGAAAGTTACCAATAATTTAAAAAATAAATAAATAATAAAGCGGTCATACAGTGAAATAAACCAAGGAGTGCAACTAAAACAAAACGCAAAAGCATACTTTTTAAAGAAATAAAATTAAAAATAAAATAAAATTAAGGGGGAGAGAGACAGAATTAAAAATTTTTAAAAAATTTAAACAAAAAGAAAAGAATTAAAATAATAATAAGAATAAATGAGAATAAGATGATACTCTCGGTCCACCGGCAGGAGATAGAGCCCTGCTCTCTTCAGGATGTACCACTTACTCTCTTCAGGGCTTCTCATGCTTCAGTGGACACCTCTTGGGAGATCTTGGCTAGCATTTCCTCTTGGCACATTTGGAGAGCCAGATGTACAGAGGCCTTGGATGGCACCCAGATACACCCTTCACAGGTGTTCACGGGTATTTGGACTAACACGGTTCACACTTTGATAGCCATTTGGGCTAGCATGCAGGGCCCTTCACGGGCAGCCTCTTCTAGAAGGACTGTTTTTCTTCGAGTTTGGAAGGGTTCTCCCTTTTTCTCGGAGGTCTCTACTGGATTGAGATGGCACTATCAGCCCCAATTCTTTCTTTTTGGCTCTTGAGCTTTTCATGCATTGCATGGTGTATCCCGTATGAAGCTTGCTCTAACGGTTTTCTTTAATACTTAATAGAAGTCTCTTTTTGAAAAAAAAAAAAATGAGAATAAGATTAGCTGTTGGGGCTTCTGCACCCGCATAAGATAAAACGACGTAGTTGAACAGCTGATCACCACTTGGACGAAAATTCAAAGAATTTGCATGTCCGCTAAGGTGATAGAAAAATATACCTTTGTAAGACTAGAATAAGTCCAATCATACAAATTTAGAATTTTTGTTGTTCTAAAGATCAAAAATCTACAAAGAAAATAAAAGAGAAAATGAAAGAGAAGAAAAAAGAGGTAAACAAAAACTTTTATGAAAAACAAAAGGAAGACATACTTAGCAAGCAAAGCAACACTTATGTCATCATCAGTGCCCAAGCATAAGCAGCTATACTGGGTTTCTAAAGACCCGTGGAGTCTCTTGGGCAAACCCAGTGCTTACTAAAATACGTCAAATAAACAAAAGAGAATGAAAACAAGAAATAAAGAAGAAACGAAGCAGGTGACTTAAGCAAAAATAAACAAGCAAGTCAAGAAACAAAAACTTCCAAAAAACTAGAAACATATCAGGGAGGACTACCAGCAGATACTGGGGTGGGGGACTCCGCTAAGTTGACATCAGTTCTCTCCACTGCCTCTCCGGCAACATTGGGATCTTTTGTCACTCGTCTTTTTACCTGTCGTCAGGAACTCATAGACTCCTGACCCCTCTCCTTGAGGAGACTCTTTTTACATTGTATCGAGACGGGTCCCATGGGTCATTTTTGGCCCCCCGAGGATGCTAATAAACTCTCTCTCTCTCTCTCTCTCTCTCTCTCTCTCTCTCTCTCTTATTTAAAACATAAAAAGCTAAATGGCCCTTTACACTTATGTCTCGTTTCTACAAAGAGGCAAAAATACATTTCTAACTTAGAAAGCACAAGTATACTCAAACAAACTCTCTTTTGAAACTACATTTGAAGTAAAGTGTGCCTCTAACTCAACCTCTTGCAAGTCACACCGAGTGCAAACGCGGCACTCACAAGAAATTCCCTCAACCCATCCAGTCTCATGCTTATTAAGTGAGAAGAAATGCGAATGAAATCCTCAAAGCATGGGGGAGATGGATCTGGATGTAGCAAAGCAGGTTGATGAAACCTCCTCTTAAATCAATAGACAATGCTCTCTATGAAAGTTGAGCTTCATAGATCTTGAGATATCGGACCACCTTAAAGACTGGGTTCTCCAATTGAATGATCACGTTTGCCGTCCTCTACCATTGACAGATATCATGGTCGCATCCGTATATAAGGTCTTGCTGCCTTCCCCTTGGGTTTCTCTTCATGCCAATTGCATCGTGTCCATCACACGCTCCTCTCAGTGGTGGCACTGAAGATTGCAGTATATTTGGTCTTCCAAACTTCCTCTTCGGCAAAAGTTCTTCTTGTGGCGAGTTTTACTTGGAGTTCTCCGATTCGGACAGCTTTTGGCTCGTCATCATATTGCTCTTGCCACTTGTTGACGATGTCTGGTCTTGCAGGAGTTTATATGCCATATCTTTTGGCATTTCCCTTAATCTTATGGTTTCTTGCTTTTGTTAAGGCAAAGGCTTCATGCTCGTTTTCCGAGTGCTTGTTTTGACAGGTAATTCTAGCTCTTTGGTTTTCATCCAATAAGGCAGGGTTATGATCTTCTTATCCATTGGGTTCATTATAGGGCATTATGGAGGGACAGTAATGATAAAGTCTTTGGTGATCCCTCTTTTTGGCTAAGTATCATGTTTTTCGCACATCCTTAAGGCAATCATTTTATGATTGTCTTCATGCACAGGATTTAGATTATCCTGCCTTCTTGTTATATAATGGTATCTTCTAATGCTTTGTAAGTGGATGTCCCTTTCCTTGGGACTATTCTATGTAATATAGTGACAACCGGATTTCATCCCCCAAAAAAATATGTGTGCGCGCGTGTGTGGTGTGTGCGTGTGTGTGCGCATGCGCACTTCCAATCAAATAACATTTTGGAGACCAAAGGCAACCTTTGATCCTACCATCAATACAACCAAGAAGTAGATCCCACTGAGTTGCCTGCCAATAACCAAAAGCAGAGGTGTTAATTTGCAAAAGCAAATAACAAATCATGGCGGCCCAAGGTCGAACTCCTTGCATAAATTGCAGCATCATTTCCCCCTTATTAGCAAGGACACACACGTGAATGCTGAGAATATTTAAACCCCGGCCATGTTTGGATCGTCAAGAAATTTCCATAATGGCTGAAATAAGTATGAAAGATATCCCTTGCCAAACATGATCAAAGGCAGGTATCAACTGAATGTATGCCACCAAAATAGATTAAACTATCCTTAGGCGAACATGCAACGGCCAAGTTGCTAATTTCCGGTGTTCAAGCTTTTTCTTCAATTTCGCAAGTACCCAATCAGTTTGTTAGTGACGAGTAATCATCCAGCCCAAAGGGTAGCCAAGATGGCGAACTAACTAAGTAGGTGGGATAATTTCCCCCGGCCATAAAAGACTATGCCAGTGTTAGAATGCAATCTTAGATTTCTGAAAATTCACATGTAGACCAGAAGCCAGGCCATATAATGATAGAGCATGGCAATGGCCGGACTCCTTGTAGGGCGATTCTTTTAAAGCTGAAAGTTTACATTGGTCGAAGGTCCTTGACCCTTAGTTGGCTTTGCAGGAACCCAGACGTTCCTACTTTATTGGTTTCAAAGCAATTTGCTATGTGGCTGATGTGATTCATGATGATGGTATCATGATATCTTTTCCTTTGGCTTCCAGACATTATGGTTTAGGCATGCATTATCGTCATCTATGGCAAAAGACTACTCAAATGCTTCAGCCTTTTCTGCCGGTACCACCACTTGAGCTTCAGATTGGACTCTTCATTCCCCAACTTCATCAGCCCATCCCTTGAGGCTATCTCACATTACAGTATCCTCCTTGTATAAGTGTTTGCTGCCCCCACCTTGGGCTTCAGATAAGGCAAATCAACTCTGGCGCATGAATCGCTTGGCACAATGGTGGAGGAAGAGATCGCAAGATCTTTGGACTTCCAAAGTTCCTCTTTGACAGCAGGTTGTCTTGTGGCAAGTGATGCTGGGGGTTCTTCCGTCTAGGCAGCTCTTGGCACGAAGACATTGCTTCAACTGTTTGTTATAGATGTTTGGCTCCACGGAAATCTGTGTCGCATCTTCTTTGGCATTGTCCACACACCTGTGATTTCTTGGGTCTTCGTCGGCAGCTAGATTTCGTACTACTACCTTTGGCAAGTATTTCTGGCTTTTTGGGATTCACCCACGCAGACAAGCGTTTGAGGTGTTCCTACTCGGGTTCATTACTGGGCACTCTAGACTCTATGGACGGATAGAAATCATGGAGTTTTTGGTGATCCTACCTTTTCCACTTTCCCTTTTTTCAGACGCTCTCTACAGCAATCTTTTTTTGATTGTTTGCAAACAAATTACATAGACTATAATGTATACTTGTCATATAGTGAGATCTTCAGCTGATGTAATTTTGAGCTCCCCATTCAGGGGAAGCCACTATGTAATATAAAGCATCAAAAGTTTCACACACAAAAAAAGTGTGTGTGTGTGTGTGTGTGTGTGCACACGCAGGGCGTGCGGGCGCATGTGTGCGTAGCTGTCCCACACTGGGACAGCTATGAATTTAATTGCTTTCTTAATGCAAAATTTGTTCTGCACAAAAAAAAGTGTGTTGATATCTTCTTATGCTTATAACTGGAGGTCCTTTATTTTGGGGATGTTTCTTGTAATAATTTTCAATGGATTTCACTCACAAAACAGGAGTGTGTGTGTGTGTGTGTACGCGCTTGCAAACCCGCTACATAGATCATAAGGTCTTTTTGGCATATACTGAAATTTTCAGTTGATGTAATTGTAGCACCTTATTTTGAGGTTGCTACTCATATGATATAATCAATCAAAGATTTCACCCCAAAAAAAAAAATGTGCATGTGTGTGTGTACGCGCATGCTCATCAATTAGATGCTCCTGCTTACTTGTCTTATAATGCCATTTTCTGATGTCTCAGCATGTTCCTTTTCTAGGAATTGCTCATTGTAATATAAAGTCACATGGATTCCACCAAAAATGTGTGTGTGTGTGTGCGCGCGTGTGTGGTCATTGGTGATCCCCTGCTGGCTAAATATCAATTCTTCCGAGCAACCTTAAGGCGATCATTATATGATTCTCTACATGCGTGGGATCTAGATAACCCTACCTTCTTGTCATATAATGATATCTTCTAATGTTTGTAACTGCCTGCCCCTTTTGTTGGGACTGTTCTTTAGTGCGTGCATGTGTGTGTGAAATACAAATACATTATATGAGTTCTCCATTCTAAATATATCATGAGATAATGCATCCTCATTTGTGACTGCTCAACTGTAAGCCCTTGGCCATGAGATGAGTGCTCACCAAAATGGACATTTTGCATATTTTAGGGGTTTAATTTGGCAAAATACGATTGGGATTTTACTTTACCTTATTTTGAAAGGCTAAATACTATTTAAGTTAGTTTTAGAACTTTCACATCTTATAAGGCCAGAAATTGATACACTTATGTATTTTGGCAAGTTCAAAAAGTTCCCCTCCCTCTTCTTGTTCTAGTTGATAAGGAAGTTGTTAAAAATATATTTCTTCTATACTTTTTGAATAATACAATTATATCAAATAAGAGAGCTGTGTTCAGAACACACCTTCACACCCATTTTTGCTTTGGCCCCTAACAAAGCCTCAAGCTTAGATTGTTCATGGGCAGCATATGGGCGTCTCAAGTATAACTCTGGACATACCCACCAGCCAGCTATAAATATCTGGAAAACATGACATTGAAGTAAGAATCACAAGTAAACATGTTTAGCTCTAGAATTACTGCCAAAGCTTATTTTCTACAAAATTACAACACAATTCAAGGAACACAATGCACTCACTTCTGACTTAGCACCTTCTAAAGCTGAAGCAATGGCATCGAAGCCAGCTTTGCCATCAATGAACCATTGGGCCTCACTACCATCAGAGGAAAGCCCTCTCGGAGGGGCAAACGATCCATAACGGTGAGGATGGCACCATCCTTCAGGTGGTCTCAACCCTGCATCATTGATTGCTGCTACCCAATCCCGAGCACTGCCTGCCCGCTTAGTCCGTATCTTCAATGTCCTATTACCACATGATATCTGGACAAACAGATCATATATATGTTAGTATGGTTGCTCTGCAACTACTTGAAAGAAATCCTTGATGTTCAATACAAGTTGTAGTCAGAAAGACTAACAAAAACTTGAAGAGACAAAGATGAAATGGGACAAATAAGCAGAGGAGATTCAATTTTGCCCCACGTTATGGCATCTTGAACAATAGGCTGACGTACCAATCCAATCCAACACAATTTTGGCCAACTGAAATATTTAACAATGCTTGGGAAACACATACATGAAATAAACATAAGAATTACGCACAAAATCACTACGCATAATCGGAAACATAATGGTTTCAGATCATGGAAACAAAAAGGACAGGACAATCGTGGCCAGGCAATATAATAAAAATTCATTTCTTCTTCCCAACTCACGTCAAGGAATGGAGCACAAAACACATTCTATGTTCCTCTCATGTTGGACCTTCTAGTGCACTCATTTTAGAATAATGGTATAATAGCTTATATAATTCCTTTTTCCAAAAACGAAATAGACCACCAAAATGTAGGACCTTCTAGTGAGCTAGACGTCTCTAAAAATGCATTCATTTTAGGATAATGGTATAATAGCTGATATAATGCCTTTTTCCAAAAACGAAGTAGAACACCAAAACAGCTACACAATGGAGCATTGCATATACACTCAAAGCCCACGGAGTCACACATACAAAGGTGTACCTGTACCAAAACCAAAAAACATAGCCTACTCAGGATGAGAATCTCTGTAACACACCCCTCCTTTACAGATAATAACTTCACTGTCATCATAGATTGGCAGCACCTCTGTGAATGGAATCTCATATCTAGGCACAGCAGAGCCTGATATAAGGCATCATGTTATCAAAATAGATAAAAAGCATATGTGATGCAAGCCTAGGCTGACTTGGGTTCTCTATTCGAAGCTAGGTCAATGTGTCTCTCTAAAGTAAACAAAGCTCAGAGACATGGAGAAGCTTGCTGCCATCCTCACCTGTCCCTAGCTGAATACTGCCCTCGCCTCCCTCTATGCACCCCCTTAGCACCATCTGGCACACCCACCTTTGCATCTCCCTAGGCATGCTCCCTTGCAGCCTGTGCCTCTCTTCCCCACTGCCCCTCCAAGGCCCCCCTCTTTTTCTGACTTGGCTGCCCCCCATGCTCTCTGTCGTTCACCCGCTCTCCTCATGAAATGGCTCCCAAACTTAGGCAAAAAGGCACCTAAAGTGGACCGTCCCAAAGCTTTATGTGTCTCAAGACCTTCATGTCTTCATTCCAATGACCCGTCTTGGTTTTGATGCAAATTGAATTAGCACCCCTAATGCAAAACTGATGTCTAATTGAGCAATAGTCATATTCATCAAACTACCTACCAGCTGCTAGTACTTGGTCATGTAAACTAGTTGAACTTGGCTCAAATCTTCATTCACATAAGAATTCTCCACTCACAATCTCCACAGAATTTCCAGCCAAGGAAATATAGAGCAGTCTCTTCCTGACACAGACCCATAACCTCCAAGATCTTCTCTATGTGGTCACTAACGATGATCAAGGCATCCACGTACACAATGATGGCCATCCTCCTGAGCCCCTCTCACAGTTTTATATCTCACGGTCTATGAGAGGGACCAACCCTCATGAAATAGTCCTCAATCATTCTGTACCAAGCTCTCAATGATGATGTGCTGCCAATGCTATGGCTTTGTCATTCAGACCATGGGGGCAGAAGTATCATAATAGTCAAGACTGAAGCTCTTGGCAGCTATTGGTACCTTGTACTTGTCAAAAGTGCCACCAGATTTGGCAGGGGTTACCAATGGTTCATGGCTATGGTCCCCACATGGATAGACTGCCCCCTTTTAGTGTTGCATGGATGCCATGTCCACACATTGAGCTAAAAAGGCTCATCAGATTATACCTCTTACAAATATATTGAGGACTTAATTTAAGCAGCCACATCTTACTAGGAAGTGACAGTTCTACAGGTACATGTTCCTGCAGATTATAGTAAATGGCTTCATTCTGAGACCAGCTTACTTACAAGTACACATCTAATATGCAAATGCCCATTGGCCGGGTCAGGATATCCTCACAAAAACCACAGATTAAGTTACAACTAGGGGTGATCCCAAGACAACATTAGGTCAAGACAACAATAATAAAGATGTGTAAAATAACTGAGAACATATTCTAAACGACAGTGTCCAAATCTAGAAATATACGGTCTTGTTTTCCTCCAACAGATACACAATATAGATTCCCGCAAGTACTAAAACCTGACAATAAAACAATACAATGTACAGACACTTTAAGACTTATTCTAAGCTTCTTTTAAAGAGTTCAAAGAAGTGGACACCACCTTGAAAATACAGTCAGAATAGACTACGTGACAAGTTCAGGTACAGTCATAAAACATCAAAATTATCTCATTACAAAAACAAAATTTCCACAATATTGATACAATAATGACAATCAAGTAAAACTTGAATATTATATATCAGTTTTAAAAAAAAGGCACCATAAAGTAATCCTTTCCAGTAGGGTATTCAAATGAGCTGAAATCAAGTGCTTTCACAAATCAGTTGCTTACAAAAAAAATTAACGCCCAACAAATCACCCCACCATGAATCCAAAGCGCAATGGATTTCGTTCCTTTGCCCATTTTGCCAAATAGATATGCCCATCTGTAATACCAGGAAGCACATCAAAAATGATAATATCCAAGGGCTTAACATCGAAAGGGTCCGCCAGCAATGCTAAAAAACCTGGTTTTAGCACTGCCCAAACCTGCAAACAGCCCACGCAAAAAAAGTCATAATAAATGGTTCACAAAAAAATTACACAGTCATACAATAGAGGCAATGCTTTCAAGTATCTTGCTCAAAAGTGAACTGCCATGATGAGCAGACGATCTACCCAAATGTCAGTGGTCAAAAAAAGCTAAAGAAATGCATGACATTCAAATATATACCTTCATAGACTAGAATATATCCAATCTTACAAATTAAATTTTTTTATAGAACAAGTGAAAGAACAAAGGTAAGAAGAGAGCTGTAAACTACTTTAGACAAAATTAAGAGTAAATGAGAGAAATTAAAAATAATAATAATCTAATAAGCAAAGATACGCTTCTCATCCATACCCAAAGGCACCAGAAGTTACACGAATCATTGGTGCTTTAATGTCTCATTACTTTCAATCACAAAAAAGGAAGTGTAAACTCTGTTCTGTCATATCTTTCTATTTTGGGTTCACTTCCATACGTTACTTTGACCCATGGTCAAAATCATGCAACCATGAATTCTCGTCTGCATTTTTGTTAGCCTAAGGCTCATGGTTTGACTACTCAATCTTCTACTTTCTTTCCTCCTCCTCCTTTGCATCGTCCATAGTGGGGTTGCCTACTATAATATCCTCAAGGTCCCCAAAAATGCATGATGACCTCAAGAAGGCCTACCACAAGCATGTCATCCTGACAAGAACCCCAACAACAAAAAAGAAGATGAGGCAAATTCAAGCAAATCTCTGAGGTCTACGAGGTGGGTTTGTGGTGTTTCATGAATTTCCTTGATCGCTGCTCAGTGCTATCCAGACTTTCCCCAAGGGCCAATAAAAACCTCCATTTTTGAATATGCAATTACAAACCATAGAACCAACAATATCCCAGCATGCTTAGAACATTGACAGACTATCCATAGAATCTTGGAAACCTCTAAAACACAAGTAGCATCAAGCACAACTAACAAACACGCATCCAACCAACTTTCCATGTTTGTAGCAGCTTCATCTTGACGACTATGTGAACATAAAGCCATCTGGAGATGACTTAAAAATAAAGGGAAGTTGTTAGCCTAAGTCCAATCATCACTCAGTTATTTGCATAGATAGTCTTTAGAAACAAAGCCCAGGCACGTGCATACACAAAATGTTTAAAAGATTCAGAAGCCTCCCAAATATCCATCCACAAGTGAATTCTTGTGCATACACAAAATGTTTAAAAGATTCAGAAGCCTCTCAAATATCCATCCACAAGTGAATTCTTGTACACCAGCATCCCCTATCATCTGCTGAGTAAGGCAAGTGTTTTGAAAGTATGCACAAGACGGAGAATTCAATACTAGAGAAGATCCAGATCTCCAGTATATTTATCCAAATGTCTAGCTTTGTGTCCAAATTAGTCATCACACTTATGCTGGAAGACCAAACAACCAAATCTCCAAGTTCAAAAAATAAACTATTATCGAGGATCCCACCAACCTTCCCTAAGTATACCATCCGCCAAATTGAAAAGGGATAATTCATACTCAACAAGAGTACTCCAAAAATCAGAATTGTCATCCCAAAGCCAAGCAGAAGCTTCAAGTAGCTGTATGTAACTTTAAAGGTCAATGTCACGAATCCCAAGCCCACCTTCCAAAGAAGGAATCCTGAGAAATCTCCAAGCTACTTTGCAGCTTTCTTTGCTGAACATTCCAAACCACAAGCATGCTTTCCACATTTCTCTTTGAAAAGTATCCATACTGGGAGGTACAACCCAAACCGAGTAAAAAGATTATAATGATGCTTGCAAAAAATCCTGTAAACAGCAATTCCCATCTCTAACAAGCAATTATTAAAAATTAACAGGACCACCAAAGGCTGCTTTCGTGGTTGCAGCCTGTAGAATAGAGGTGCTGCAAATAAATCCCCTGGATGCCCATTGATTCCAATCACAAAGAGACTGAAGATCTACGAGCCTAACCTTCCCTTGAGTTAAATAAAAACTGAGCCAATGAGCATAGTCTAAACTCTTAAGCTTAGCAACTTATTATTCCATCAGAAAGAAACCATAGATCTAGAGCTTACACCACCCAATACTACCTGCCTTCTCTGTCCCAACACCAGTAACCTTAAGATAGTTAAAAGTATCATGAGCAACATGCTTTCCTATTGTCTTGCATCACAATGGCCATAAATATATAGCGCGTAAAGTAACCTTCCAAGTTATCTCCTTAAGAAATGCAAAAAGACATTTTAACAAAGCAGCTCCGATCCAAGTAAAGAACCAGCCCTAGCACCCTTTACAACAAAGTCTAGACTCTACCATAACAAGAATAATCTTATTTCTTTACCCATTACATTTTGATAAATCAAAGGTAAATCCACAACTCTTGTTTAGCACTCATCCAAGCTATATAATTTTCAGCTTTCAAAAGAAGCTCTGAAAGCCACCCATATTGTTGCTGCCAATTCAACCCCCATGGAAAATATGAAATCCTAACCCCTTTGTTGATCCCAAATACCCATCAGCCATGGATAGACTCCACCCAATAGGAATCACCCCGCAGCTTCAAGGTGGTTGGCATACCGCAAACATCTTTAGTCTCAGCCACTTTGTAAACCTTAAAAAGAAACATCCCCAATTTCAAGGGGCTCGATGTCTAAACTCCCTTATCTCCTTACTTCAATAAAGGAACCAGAGCAGCACAATTCTAGCATACATTACTCAAGGCCCTAGAATGAACATATTGGGATACTTCCCCCTTCACTTGAAGGTTTCATGTCTATTATACATAGAAGTTTGATGAAATTTTTAAACTTTATTGGTCTTAGTTCGCCTTCATCATATTGCTTCACATTCAAATTTCAATAAAGCAATGAATCTTGCTTCTATTGCCAACAAATTGATAGATTGTTTCTTGCTTGACCAACAAGATGTTTATATATAGCAACCTACAAACGGGTTTTGAGGTTTTGTTTAAAAAAATACAATCCCCCTAGGGTGAAACAATTAAGAAATGTTTCAGATAAAGTGCAATTTGTAAATATTTGTAATGATGTGTTTAAATTTTAACTTTAGTGTTTAAATGATAGAGACATTGACTAATAGTGCAAATTGCAACAATAGGTCCAAGGTAAGCCTTGTCTTCTATCTCAACAAAACATTTAGCCTAGAAACATTTTGTGGGTGCCTCAACCCTAGAAATGCATTTTGTGGTGGCTAAACTTGACCATAATGTATAACCAATGGCATCTTTGTCTCTTTACCTCGCTGTATCACAAAATTCCATGAGGTATGGTTTTTGTTCACCGATGCTGAAATAGATTTGGTATAAACTGATTGACCAAGCCTACTTCCTATTTGGTTCCATTGGTGTTATTAAATAAATCGATTTGCCAATACAACATAGCATCTTGGAGCTATTCGTTCTCAATTTAACTACTCAAGCATTTCAACAATGTATCTCCCACCTTGTTGATTTCAATGTCAAGGATATAATGCATGTTAGCACACAGAGCGTGCCACGTGTGCACCAGGTACGGGGGTACCAAGCCCCGCCCCCTAGCCATGCAACAAAGCCTCTCTCTCATCCCAAAAAGTCCAAACAAGTCTTTTATATTCAAGCCCCCCAAGAGGGCACCAATGCATATGGGATTAGTCTCCCATCGAATTGCCACGTGTCGACAACGCACTAGCTCCACACACAAACCATGCTCCATTTTAACCAACCGAGGGGTGAAGGCCACCACCTCCAACAGTGCCTAGCTTTCAAATATCTTGTATTAAATTGCCTATATACTTCAAATCTATCATCTCAATACTTGTGCTTGCTAAGGTTATATCATCAACATGAACTGAAATGATTATCAAATTACCACCTTGGTTCAAGGTTATTTATAACTAATCCTAAGTATGCATCAATTTTATTGTAGCAAAACCTTGGAGCTTGTTTTCAACCATAAAGTGCCTTCTTTGATTCGCAAGCCATCTCTTTTTCTTCTTTCTCAAAACTTGCCGAGTGATTCATCTATACCTCTTCTTGTGAATCTCCCATTTAGAAAAGATGATCTAACATCATCGAATAAACATAAAACCAATGTGCACAAATGACAATAACAATCCAATTGTCTTCATTTTGAGTTTTCTCGAAATCTACTCCTTCGTGCTGAGAGTGTAACCTTTTGCATACCTTTCGCTCATCAAGTTCATACCATAAACATTATGTCAAGTACCAACCAATTGCTTGACCTGTTCTCCATTTCATATACTTTTTCCATGGCTTCATATACTTTTTCCATGGCTTTTACCCAATGTTGGAACTACAGCAAATGTCAGTTCCTTAGCATTTGAAGATAAGTACAATTTATGTCTATGTTTCTTCTTTCATATAATCTTTTGCTTCATCCTCCAGTTTCCTTAACCATTTTGTTTATGATTTGGACATTGCTCACCTTTTCTCTATTGCAAAGTGCTAAATCCTTAATTTGATTCGGATGTCTCAAATTGACGACCTGAAGTCGCATCCAAAGTTGCTTGACCTTCCATAAACATCTTTCATTGCCTCGCTAGACTCCTGCTGCTGCTTCCCCAACTCAGGAACAATCAAGATGGGATGCAAGAGATGCGAATGCACATTCCTGTATTGCTTTATCATGCAAGAGAATCATTATTCCACACATCCAATCTTGCAAGACAGCAAAGGATGCTTGGGAAAAATTGGCTTCTCTTTATCAGATTCGCAATGAGGCACGTGTTGCATTTTTAAGAAGACAATTGCAGGAAGTCAATATGAATGAAGGTGATTCTATGGATGCATATCTGACAAAGGTGAAAGACCTCATGGAACAACTTGCCAATATTGATGAGGTGGTGCCAAATTCTCAGCTTGTCAGTGCCACATTGAATGGATTGCCAGATTCATATCAAGGGTTTGCTACAACCCTTCGGTTAGTGGCCATAGGTAATCCAGACCACTACTCTTTTGATCAGCTAGTCACTTTGCTTTTGCAGGAAGAGCAAAGTCGAGCTAATAGACAAGCTATTATTCCTGATCATGCTTTTGCTTCACAGCAGACAGGAAGAGGCAAGGCTTCCAAGCCTATTGGCAAGCCTAAATGTGCGCATAGCAGTGGCAATTCCTCCAATGCATCTAAAAATACAGCAGATAAGTCAAAGAAGAAAAGATGCAACTATTGTCACAAGCCTGGACATGACATTTCAGAATGCAGGAAGCGCATTGCTTCGGAGAAAAAGAAAGCAGGATTGACAGTTAATGCCTCACATGCAATCGAATCCCACGAGCCAACAGATGCTTCACATGCACATGCTCTTCAGGATGATTGGGCATGGGCTGTCCATTGCTCATTTGATCCCTCCAAAGTTGATGCACTCTTTACTGCTAATGATGCTCAATCTTGGTATTTTGATAGTGGTGCTTCCAAGCACATCACATCTTGCAGACAGTTGTTTCATTCCTTAGCTGATGCACCTCGAGGGGGGCCTGTCAGATGTGCTAATAATGCTTCCTATGCTGTAAAAGGAATTGGAGATGTGCAGCTCATATCCATTTCAAACCATCCTGTCACTTTGACAAATGTTATCTTTGTGCCTGGAATTGAAGTCAACTTGATTTCAATTTCAGCAATTGCTACTTCAGGTTTCAAAGTGATTTTTGATGGATACAGATGCCTAGTATATGATCTTTGTGATGACAATGCCATAGTTCTCACTGGCACTTTGCAAAAGGGGCTTTATCACCTTGATCATCATTCAGCTGCACTTTCTATTGAAGCATTTGCTATTTCATATTCAAAGCTTGCTGAAACTCATCTTTGGCATGAGAGAATGGGCCATCTCAATTATAGAGCTCTTGCAAAGCTACATTCATAGCAAATGGCAAATGATGTACCTCAAACTCACACAGTTTCCAAACATGTGTGTGAGGGTTGTCTTTCTGGTAAGATGCATCAGTTTCCTTTTCAAAAGAATTGTCCAAAACTCTCACAAAGGAAATTGCAGCTAGTACACAACAATGTTGAATTGACTCCACGCAAAAAGGCAACAAGGACAAGTAGGGTCAGCTCCGAATCTGGATCTCCACAAGTTCGCTGCAATCCCACCATGAATAGAAAGCCAAAAGAAAAGAGTGATTTTTCTAGTCTTGAGGGATTTCCAGAGTCTCTTCCAAAAATTCTTCTGCAGGTCAATAGAAATCTCAAACCTTTCCCAATGAGGAGCTCTGAAGAGCCTCGAACCTCTACAACTCAGCTGAAATCTCTTGGCATTGCTAACAGTGTAACGAAAGAAGGGCTCTCGACACCCTTCATAGATCCACTCACACTCCCCAAGATTTCACTGCAAGAAATTTATGAGAACACCCCCATAAAGCCACAATCTTCAAGCACCCACGGTAATAATACGTGGGTGAGGGCTATGTACCAATCTGAGTCTAAACCATAGTCTACAAGACCAACAATCCTAACAGGCTGAAATGCAACCTATATAAAACATCATCATTCGATCTAGACAGCCTACTTCGTGCAAAGACATCAAAAACCAAGGCCTCCTCATCTGACCATGAAAAGAAATAACTTGTAGAGGAATACCCGCTCTTGTGAAAGCTCCCATCCAAGTGGAACATGAAATACACATATCATCTATCCACTAGAATAGCTGCATGAATCTGCTAAATTATACCTGCATTCCCTCTGTGATTGCTTATGAACTAAACCTTACAGTCACCTAGAAGCTTTTTGAAAGCTTTCCAAGATCCCACAGTAGATGTAGGCCCCTCACCCACCTCGACCACTGCATGTAGTGAGATGTATCAAGTAGTCTGCCATGCTCATCAAGTATGCTATTAGTCCACATGACAGGCTGCCTGGGATGAGAGGAGGTGGGCCTTTAAAATATGCTCTTTACGAGGGGAAGGGGGAACTCTTTGAAGGGTACTCCTGAAGCTAGCCCAAGCCTTCAAGATAGCAGCCATAAAAGGGGAAGGAGACGTAAGGTGGGCTGAAGTAAAGATCCATCTGGTACTATCCGTCCAGTCTCCTCCCAAAATAGGTGTACAAGGCTGTATGCTGCAAATAAAGAAATCCTTCCAAGGCTCTTGCCCAGGCATAAGTCCCCTCACCACCATCTTGTAGAGCAAGGCCCTGCACTGTAAATCTGGATCTATAATGTTGAGACCCTCTTCCCCTGTGGGGAGAATCAAGGTCTCCCAAGCCACCCTAGCAATAGCATCTATTGTGCCATCAAGTCCACTCCATAAAAAGTTTCTTACACGTCTCTTGAGCTGAGTAATACAATCCTTGGAACGGCACAAGCATATACCAAATGGGAACACTCCTCCGAATTCAAGTGAAGCCAATATCATTCCCCCAAATCCGAGGTGTCCTTGTCATTGATCCAAAAGCCATTAGATTTATGCCGATTGATGTGTGCCCCCACAGCATTACAAAATAAATCTAAGGCTGTCCTGAAAGAAGTGAGCATTTGTCATGTGGCATCCAAAAAAACAGCAGTATCATCTCCCAACTCACTGTCTAGAAGCTCTTCTTCCTATATAAGGGAAAGTCTCATGCCAAAAATATGAGCTTGAGATCTAATGTAGATACTCATAGCTTCAGCAACAAACAAAAAGAGACAAGGAGCTAGAGGGCATCCCTGGTGGACTGATCTAGGAATCTGGAGCCTCTCTTCCCTGACCCCACCAATAAGCACCTGGTTGTAAATCCATGCATCTGTAAATCCAAAGCAAAGAAAGGTGCCCTCCAAAAAGCCCCAAGAGGTGGTTGCATCCTACACAGTACCTAAGGGTCCTGTTCTCCCGCCCGATCTCTAAGATGCAACCAGCATAACAAGATCGATTGAGCACGGGGTACACTGCGCTCGCAGACTCGAGAGACAATGCTTTCAGTCTCATTTTTAGGACCCTCAAAGCAAGACACTTCTCTTTGACTCTTTGGTCTAACCAACAGGTATGTATGGGAATCTGTGTTGGGGACCAGACCTATCAAGGCCCGTGTTGAGAGGATTCAGGTTCTCATGCTTTCATGGATGATTCGCAGTAAGCCTTCAGTCCCACATCAGATAGTTTTGGCTAAGTTCGAGGCATCCTCACTACAGACCGATGTGACATTTCAAGTCATCAGATATCTCTAACATTAGACAATATGGATCTTACACCCCGAGGCCATGTAGGCCTCCTTGGTTGGCCCTATCCTCCTCCATGGCACTGGCAACAAAGGGTGACTAGAGGTGCTGGTACGTACATGTGGATAGTTTGAGAGCCTGGGACTCCACATAGATACGCTACCTCCCTTCCACTATAGTGTTGAAACCCCCTCTATCCCACTCACCTATCACTAGGTGAACCAAGTCATCCGAGAGATTCTCGTACAGTTACACACATTCACGACTTGGTTGGCACCTCGTGAGCTTCCTGTGAAGCTCATCTTCTATAGAGACCATTGCCTACGGATTTTAGCGGATGGCTTCATCAACCCACTAGGGTACACCAGATCCGCCTCCCCCACTCCTTGAGGATATCGATAGGGCAATTCCGAGTCTTGTCACACTATCTCCATATTGAGAGTGGTCAGAGAGGGGCCGCATCTGCACTTTGTGCGAGTCTCAGGAGATTGAGTCATAGGAACATTTCACTTCAAATGCCCTATGTACTACGAGATCAGAGGTCACTATCACTACCCTTTTACAGATGGTCTTGGATCCCTATCCAGTTTCCTACCCTACCCCGACCAGAGATGCCTAGCAGCCTTCATCAATGAAGTTGTCCAGCACACGGAGCGGTTGCTTAGAGCACGTAGGTGTGATCAGGACACACAGCAAGACCCCACTCAGAGTATGATCACTAAGTTTTTTCAGCTAGACAGCACCGACCAATAGGACCCAAGGAGATGGCAGCTTTGAGGACCCGAGCTAGAGTTAGAGACACACCAAACTCGTCCACGCACTGAGGCTAGATCACATTAGGGGACCTTCCCTCCATGCTCATCAGACCGGAGGCCCAACCCATAAGAGTGACGATTCACCGCAGGGCTGTAGCCAGGAGACCACACATTGACAGTCACCAATGACCTATCACAGGTTATATGCTACCGCATCAGCCTTGTATATCGCCCGCCCCCTTCCCAGTGTTGATGCCCCTATTGGCTCCCACTTCGAGGGCCCAAAGAGTTCTCTCCCTATGTATAAACGCCGTAATGTTCACGACTTTGGGATTTCCTTTGTATTTTTCATGAATGTCAATGCGCACTTAGTGGCTCCACCCCTCAGCTCATTGTACCAGTTTCTCTTTAGTCTCATAGACCCTTTGGTCTTCCAAAGACTTTTAATAAGTTCTCTCTCCCTCTCCCTGTCCCTCTCTCTCTCTCTCTCTCACCCCCCCCCTTCCCCTCGCTACCCCCTCGCTCAGCCCCCCCCCTCCCTTCGCTCAGCCACCCCCCACTACCCCTCGCTACCCCCCGCTACCCCTCGCTGAATCCCCTCGACTACCCCCTCGCTGCTACCCCTCCGCTACCCCATCCGCCACCCCCTCGTTGCTAACCCCCCCCAACCCCCCCGCTACCCCCCGCTACCCCTCCGCTACCCTCGCTCCCCCCTCGCTACCCCCCCCCCCCAACTACCCTTGCTCAGCCCCCCCCCTCGCTCAGTTTTTTTTTTTTTTTGGGGCAGCTCCGACCTCCTGCAATCCCTCCTTTGCCCGCTGTTGCCTCCCCCATAATGAAGGGAACAGGGGGATGAGGACAGGAGACTAGGCGGGAGACCCTTTGGTCCAAATTTACATATGCGTGGAGATGGGGAAAGGGAACGGTGACAAGAGGAAAACACAAAAGCAACTCAGTCTGGAGGACTTCAACAAACCCAGCAACCGGAGCGGTTTGACAGTGGACAGCACCGTGGCCCAGAAGAACGGGACCCACCCAAAGCCCATGCCACTCACCACATCCTCGACCTCTATGGTTACTACCACTATTTTACCACCATCATCCGCCTCATCATCTACGCCTACAGAGATGAGACGAGGGGTACAGGAGGAGTTCGAGGTTCAAGTGGAGTTGCAGTCCTTTTCAGAGCCACACTTCAGGGGATCATTTCAGTAGAGCAGAGAGATACACATTCCAGATTTCTTTGGATCCAGATACGACACATGGATAGCCAAGATCTGTTTGTCGCAGTTTGCTACTTCCCCCCGGAGACCTCCCACTTTGCCAGAGATATTCGAGGTGATGATGAGACATCCCCATTTGCTGCCCTTTATCAGTCCATCGTTGACTTTTCTAGCCGCGGAGAAGTCCTTCTAGTGGGGGACTTCAACGCGAGGACTAGAACCCGTCAGGTACCACTTCTTGATTTCAAAGATGATTCCACTCTACTGGCAAATGTTGACCTTGAGGAGACAGGTATGCTATGGGTTTCGGCTGACAGGCGAGGTCCACTTTCATCCTATGGGCAGGCCCTATTAGACCTGGGCAGAATACATGATCTCATTATCTATAATGGTCTTGACAGATGGCCCGCTTCAGGTGGTTTCACATGCTTTCCACATGGGGGGGGCTCCAGTGTTGTTGATTACATCATGGGATCCCCTGTCTTCACATCTCGCATTACTGACTTCACTGTAGCACCTCTCCCCCTAGGGGCTGATCACACATACCTTTTCTTTCGCATCTCCACCTCCCTTCGCACAGCACCTTCCACCCCACTCAGGGCTTACTCCACCTACCACGATATACGCTTTGATCGGGATCACTCACCTTCTTACTCTGGCCGTCTGTACATACTTCTCGCTTATATTGACTTCATACCCCTTTTAGAGGATCGTGCTGCCCTTGTCACCCGCTCACTACACGAGGCTGCCATTCACGCCTTTCCCCACACCACCCGCTCCACCCGCCCACCACCCCCTAAAACCGTACCCTGTAATAGTTGGTACGATGATGAGTGTAAGGCCTTACGCCGTCGACTCAGATTCGAAACCAAAAACAGTCTTTCGAGCGCACCAGATACGCTACGTGAATACTGTAGACTGGTACGAAGGAAGAAACTAGACTTTGTTCGTCGAAACAAGGAGGAGCTACTGAACATTTTGTTTAATAACAACTCTAAGAACTTCTGGCGGAGATTTCTAGAAGGACGGTCCCCTCCGCCACTCACTGACACCCAGATCTGGTTTGATTATGCACGCACACTTTATGACATCCCAAATCAGCCAGTCCCTAGCCTCTCACACATGCCTCGTCCCACATCCTGCACCCTCTTCACTAGAGGAGGGGTAAAGGATGCTGTAATGAAACTTCATAATGGCCGAGCGAAGGATCACGAGGGACTATGTAGTGAGTTCATTGCATATGGGATTAACCTCCTAGCCCCGATCTTAGCAAAGCTTTTTAATGAAGTGGTTTGTTTGGGATTTCCACACACTTGGACCATTAACACTATCTCACCCATCCACAAGGCAGGGGATCCCATGAGCCCGGAGAACTACAGGACCATTATGATTGGACATGTCATGTCCAAGATTTATGCATCAGTACTTGACTCCGATGTTAGCAGACTTGCAGAGTGTCGAGGACTCGGAGCAGCAAGACAGGCCGGATTCCGGCGTGATCATGGAACCATGGACCACATTCTGACGCTCAGATGTATCATTGAGGAGGCGAGATCACGAAAGCATAGGGTTTATTGTTGCTTTGTGGATTTTCGCAAGGCATTTGACACAGTCCCGAGAGCCCGCCTCATACGGCGCCTACAGGACTTGGGTTATGACCAGGAGATCATTTGGGCTGTCATGGCACTTTACGAGAGAGTTTCTGGCAGAGTTCGGGTAGGATCCGGGTGGACAGACGAGATCATGAGTACCATCGGGGTCAAACAAGGGTGTCCTTTGTCGCCTACCTTGTTTGGCCTCTACATTGACGAGCTTGAGACAGTGACGCAGACACAGGGGGTGTAGGTTGCTCTCTTGCAGGCACGCTGATCTAGATTTTGCTCTATGCAGATGACGTGGCTCTCTTGTCTTCCTCAGTAGAGGGGCTTCAGAGACACCTAGACGCACTATAGTCCTTTTGTGAGTCTCATGATTTGAAGGTCAACCTGGGTAAAACCAAGGTCATGATCTTCAATACATCTCGAGCCATCATGCGTTAGGAGCAGTTCACATTTGCGGGGTCATCTGTTGAGATAGTTTCATCATACACTTATCTTGGGGTTATCTTCTCCGGACCAAGCTTCACTATAAGACCCACGATGCAGGCACGCTTGAGTAAAGGGTATGCCTCATTGGCTAGGCTAGAGAGGCAGTGCTTCCGCTCACACTTTCAGGATCCACGCACCAAGGGGTTGCTTTTTGACTCCTTGGCTCGCCCAGCGGGGATGTACGACAGTCCTTGTTGGGGGCCAGACTTGTCGGATACAGAGTGGGCCCGTGTGGAGTGGCTACAGGTTCTCATGCTATCACGGATGATTCGTGGTAAGTCATCCGTTCCTCACCAGATCATTCAGGCTGAGTTTGGGTCACCCCCTTTACAGCTAGATGCTGCATTTCAGGTCATTACATATCTGTACCGAGTTAGGGAATATGGAAATTATACCTCGGGGCGTAGCAGGCTACCATGGATAGCTTTATCCTCTTCTATGGCACTTGCAGTAGGAGGAGATCAGAGGTGCTGGTATGCACGTACAGAGAGATGGTTTGAGCGACTGGGGCTCCACATGGATAGACTACCTCCCTTCTAGTATAGCATGGATGCTCCGTTCTCTCCCCTCTTATCACACGAGGTCAACCAGGTTATCCATGAAGATCTACTACAGCTACACACTTTTCGGACCTGGTTGGAACCGAGTGAACTCCCAGTGAAGCTTAGCTTCTACAGAGATCACTTCTTACATATCACAGCGGAGGGTTTCATTGACCCACCAAGATACACACAGATTCACCTACCCCACTCAATGAGGATCTCTCTTGGGCAGTTCCGGGTCTCTTCACACAGACTTCGCATCAAGAGCGGCAGAGCAGAGCGACTACCCAGGGAGCGGCGCATATGCACACTATGTGACATACAGGAGGTTGAGACAGAGGAGCATTTCATCTTCACGTGTCCTGTGTACTATGAGATCCGAGGACGTTTCCACTGCCTCTTCAGAGATAGTTATGGGATTTTAGCCCATTTCCTCTCCTACCCAGACCAGCGGTGTTTGGCAGGTTTCGTTCATGAGACACCGCGAGAGGATACTCCGAGCACGGAGACAAGAGTAGACTTCTTCCTCGGTTGATCCCTCTCAGAGCTCTATCACGGAGTTCTTTCAGCTAGATCACATAGATCCCAACGAGACGAGGCCTCGACATGACCGTGACCCGACAGCTCAGACAGAGGGTCGACACACAGATCACACTTGAGACATCCCCTCCTTGTTTAGAGTTGGATCCCGACCGACGGGGGTCACAATAGCCCTGGTTAGACGTAGAGCTACGACCAAGAGACGTGCCAGGACCACACCTCTGAGTGGCCGACAGCACTCTATTGCCGACTTCATGCCTCCACTGCCTCATCCATCCTGATATCTTGCTGTTGCTGGGGATGATGATGATATTGATGATGATGCTGAGATTGATATATAGTCGACCACCGACATCACTATGTTGTACTTAGGACTTAGTACTACCATTCTGCATTTTTGGTATTTTGCATTTTGCATTGGTATGGACGCTCGTGTAGTAGCTCCACTACCACAGCTCGTTGTATCAGGATTTTCACAGTCTCATAGACCCATCGGTCTTCCGAAGACTTTAATAAACTTTCTTTCTTTCTTTCTTTCTTTCTTTCTCCTAAATCATCATCACAAGTCTCCTCTCCAGTAGCCTCACCACTAGCCCCACCGGCCACGGCTCCACAGTACTTTCCCCTCGTATCACCTCTACCTCTCAGTCAGCCACCCTTCATCGACGCGACATTGAAACTGCACAATGGCTGAGTTAAGGATCACGAGGGGCTATGCACTGAGTTTATCGCATATGGGATGACACGTTAGCCCCGATCCTAGCAAAGCTATTCAATGATGCTGTTTGCCTTGGCTTCCCCCGCACTTGGACACTCAACACCATCACCCCCATCCACAAGGCAGGGGATCCCATGGACCCGAGTAACTACAGGACTATCATGATTGGACATGTGATGTCCAAGATCTATGCAGCTGTATTGGATACGTTGGTCAGCCTGTTCGCATATGGGATCGACATATCGCATATGGGATCGACACATTAGCCCCGATCCTAGCAAAGCTATTCAATGACGCTGTTTGCCTTGGCTTCCCCCGCACTTGGACACTCAACACCATCACCCCCATCCACAAGGTAGGGGATCCCATGGACCCGAGTAACTAAAGGACTATCATGATTGGACATGTGATGTCCAAGATCTATGCAGCTGTATTGGATGCGTTGGTCACCCTGTTCGCAGAGATGAGAGGGCTCAGAGCAGAGGGTCACGCCGGTTTCAGAGGAGACCATGGGACTATCGATCACATACTCACACTCAAGAGTGTCATGGAGGAGGCCAGATCACGCAAGGAGAGGGTATATTGCTGCTTTATGGACTTCCGCAAAGCCTTTGACACAGTACCTTGAGCTCGTCTCATCACACGCCTACAGACACTGGGATTTGATCAGGAGATCATCTAGGCAGTCATGGCACTTTATGAGAGAGTCTCAGGCTGAGTTCGGACAGGTGCAAGTTGGACAGATGAGATCTTGAGTACCATAGGGGTCAAACAGGGTTGTCCCTTATCACCAACCCTGTTTGGCCTCTACATCGATGAGCTTGAGACTTTCATGGAGGCATTCGGAGGGACCGGTTGCTCACTTGCCGGGATCATCATCAGGATTCTTCTTTATGCAGATGACGTGGCACTCTTGTCGTCCACACCCGAGGGGCTCCAGCAACACCTGGATGCACTGTAGGTTTTTTGTTTATCCCATGATTTGGAGGTCAACCTTGGCAAGACCAAGGTCATGATCTTTAACACCTCTCAAGCAAACATGCAACGGAAGCAGTTCACTTTTGGTGGGTCACCAGTTGAGATCGTATCCTCATACACTTACTTGGGGGTCATCTTCTCCAGCCCGACCTTCACGATGAGACCAGCGATGCAGGCCAGACTGAGTAGGGGATACGTCTCACTGGCTCGGCTAGAGAGACAATGCTTCCACTCCCACTTCCAGGACCCTCAAACCAAGGCTCTTCTCTTCAACTCCTTGGTCCGACCAGCCGGTATGTATTGCAGCCCTTGTTGGGGGCCTGACATGTCAGAGATAGAGTGGACACGGGTGGAGCACCTGCAGATCCTCATGCTCTCACGGATGATCCGAGGGAAACCGTCTGTACGACATCACATCATTCATGCCAAGTTTGGTGCTTCTCCACTCCATCTAGATGCAGCCTTTCAAACCATCACATATCTACACCGAGTTAGATCATATGGGGACTGCACATCAAGGAGACAGAGGTTGCCATGGTTGGCTCTCAATTCCTCCATGAGGTTGGCAGCAGAGGGAGACGAACGATGCTGGTATGCACGGACTCACAGATGGTTTGTGAGACTAGGGTTTCACATCGATAGGATACCTCCTTTTCAGTACAGTTTAGATGCCCCTTCGGTACTCCCACCCACCATCCCGATCAGGCCACACACCAACCAGGTCATTCGAGAGGATCTCCTACAGCTACACACCTTTAGCACTTGGTTGGAACCGAGGGAGCTTCCAGTGAAGCTAAGTTTCTACAGAGATTACTGTCTTCGTATTTTGGAGGGATTCATCACACCACCGGGGTACACTGAGCTTCATATGCCTCACTCACTACGGATCTCCATCAGACAATTTCGGGTATCATCACACCGCCTCCGCATAGAGAGCAGAGGGGATTCCTAGGGAGCATCGCTTATGCATATTGTGCGACTATCAAGAGGTTGAGTCGGAGGAGCATTTTATTTTCAGGTGCCCAGTGTACTACGAGATCCGAGGTCGCTACCACTGCCTCTTCAGAGACGGCTCCGGGCTCCTTTCCAGATTCCTCGCCTACCCAGATCAGAGATGCCTCGCATCCTTCATTCACGAGGGAGTCCGACACAAAGAGTACTTACTCAGGCGACGGGGCTTGGCCACATCATCAAACACCTCTCATAGCAGGATCACAGAGTTCTTCCCATCGAGTGACATTGATCGTCCAGTCTCTAGCCGCAGACGTGACAGAGACCCCGACCCGATGACCGCAGCACGACACACGAGACATTGAGGGGACACAGATCACTCTGGGGGACCTCCCGTCATTGTTTAGACCCGGAATACGTCCCACCGGAGTCACGGTGGCTCTGGTCTTGCGTCGAGCCTCGTCCAGGAGACCGAGACACACGGCACCCCTTGACGGGCGCCAGCGTCCCATCACCGGCTATGCACCAGCCAGGGCGACATGTCATATGGAGGATTCCGCTCCGCTCCAGTCCTTTTTCTTTTCATTGTTACATCCAGATGTATTTGATTATGTACGATCAGACTTAGGATTCAGCACGGGTGATGATGCTCGTTTCAGTAGCTCCACCCTTATTGTGATTTGTATCAGGTTTTCTTTCAGTCTCATAGATCCGAAGACTCTAATAAAATTTCTCTCTCTCTCTCTCTCTCTCTCTCTCTCTCTCTCTCTCTCTCCTAGAACGCCGATCCCCCTCCCCCCTCACGGACACTTCCCTCTGGCACACCTACGCACGCACACTCTATGATATCCCTGATCAGCCCCCCCCGACCTCTCAGCCACCCCCCGCCCCGCTTCTTGTATCCTCTTCACAACCCAGGGAGTCACCCACGCAACACATAAGCTTCATAACGGTCGAGCTAAGGATCATGAGGGCCTATGCACAGAGTTTGTTGCCTATGGCATCAAAACTCTAGCCCCCATCCTGGCAACGCTGTTCAATGAAGCTGTCTGTCACGGGTTCCCCAGAGCCTGGACCCTGAACACTATCACACCCATCCACAAAGCAGGAGATCCCATGGATCCACGGAATTACAAGACCATCATGGTTGGACATGTTATGTCCAAGATCTATGCATCAGTGTTAGATGGCGAGGTCAATGCTCGCGCAGAGATACAGGGGCTCAGGGCATCCGGACAGGCCGGCTTCAGGATGGATCACTCGACTTACGATCACATTTTTACACTTAGAGGGATCATTGAGGAGGCCAGACACAGGAGACAGAGAGTATATTGTTGCTTTGTGGATTTCCGCAAGGCACTCGACACCGTTCCCCGCGCCCGACTCATCAGACGTCTGTAGGAGTTAGGCTACGACTCGGCGATTATCTGGGCAATAGTAGCTCTCTATGAGCGGGTGACGGGGCAGGTCAGGATTGGCACCAGCTGGACCCCAGAGATCACGAGCACTATCGGAGTCAAACAAGGATGTCCCTTGTCACCGACTCTATTTGGCCTCTACATCGACGAGCTCGAGACCACCATCAAGACACTCGGAGGTGCAGGCTGCTCTCTTGCGGGGACTGCCATCCAGATTCTCCTATACGCAGACGATGTAGTACTACTATCCTCTTCTGCTACTGGTCTTCAGTGACACTTGGATGGACTTCAGGCCTTCTGTGATACACATGACTTGAAGGTCAACCTTGGGAAAACCAAGGTGATGATCTTCAACACTTCCAGACCCGCTATGCACCGAGAGCAGTTCCTCTTCGCCGGCGACCCTGTTGAGATAGTTGAATCCTACACATACTTGGGCGTTGTCTTCTCAGGCCCGATCTTCACGATGCGCCCGGCCATGCAGGCCAAGATCAGCCGGGGATACGCCGCTCTTGCCACGCTGGAGCGACAATGCTACCACTCCCACTTCCAGGACCCGCGGACCAAGTCTCTCCTTTTTTATTCTTTGGTCCGCCCAGCAAGCATGTATGGTAGCCCTTGGTGGGGAGTCGACCTTTCAGACACAGAGTGGGCTCGAGTTGAGCCTGCAGATACTGATGTTTGCTCGGATGATCCATAGCAAACCATCGGTACCACACCAGATCATTCTAGCAGAGTTCGGCGCCTCACCCCTACAGCTTGATGCGGCTTTTCAGGCTATCACCTACCTCCACAGAGTCGGGGATTTTGGCTCCTCCGCTGACGGTCGCCTCCGCCTACCTTGGTTAGCCCTATCCTCCTCTATGGCCTTATCCGTTGATGGGGACCAGCGATGCTGGTATAGTCGTCTTTCCAGTTGGTTCACCCGACTGGGGCCTCGACTTAGACCGGTTGCCTCCTTTTCAGTACAGCCTCGACGCTTCACCATCTCCTCTCTCCCCCACTGACCAGGAGGTCAACCGGCTCATTCGGGCGGATCTGCTCCAGCTCCACACCTGGCGGACATGGTTTCTTCATTCTTGTGAAGCTTGACTTCTACCGTCGACACTGCCTCCAGATCTCACAGGAGGGCTTCATCACACCTCCGGGTTACACACAACTTCATCTACCACATGCGCTCCGGATCTCCCTCGGTCAGTTTAGGGTCTCGTCACACCGATTACGGATCGAGAGTGGACGCGCAGAGGGCATCCCACGAGAGGACCACCTTTGCCCACTTTGCGACTTACAGGAGATCGAGTTGGAGGAGCATTTTGCTTTCAAATGTCCTATCTATTATGCCATTCGAGACCGATACCACTGCCTCTTCCGCAACAGATTCGGCTCCCTCTCACATATGCTACAATTCCCGGATCAGCGGTGCCTTGCCGCTTTCTTACATGAGATGACCCGCCACCGAGATACTTCTCTCCGAGCACGGCGACACGAGCAGCACACACAGCGTGAGAATATCCAACGGCCTATCACTGACTTCTTTCAGCCATAGGATACCTCTTCTCAATCTAGCCGACGATGCGGACGTGAGCAAGAGCCAGAGTCACGACAGCTGCGTCAGCGGACAGATTCACACATCCAGGTCCATGACATCTCGTCTCTGCTCTCAGCCCGCCCCACTGGGGTTACCGTTGCCCTCATCCACAGGGCCACCCGCCGCCCCCGACGACCAAGCTCGACTAGGCCGCGTGACGTCAGAGGCCAATCATCTATCGCAGGGTTTTTTCCGACTTCCCATTTGACGGCCCCTCTATGATTGGTCTCTAACGATCACCACCTGCACATGTATACTGTATCTCCCCCCTCTGCCCCACTTTTTTGTGCCCCCCCCTTCTTCTTCTTTGTATCATCTGAAGGTAGACACATATTTTTTGTATCAGGACTAGACACATAGTCCTTCATAACCTCTTGTTTTGTAGAAACGGTTGGTTGGCCCATTTTGAGACCACCACCGTTATGCTCATTGTATCAGTTATCTTTAGTCTCATAGACCTTCACGGTCTCCCGAAGACTTTAATAAACTTTCTTTCTTTCTTTCTCTCTCTCTCTTCCCCCCTTCTCCTTAAATTCTCTCTCCTTCTCCCCCTTCCTCTCTCTCCCTTCTGCTAATTCTATCCTCTCTCTCCCTTCTGCTAATTCTATCCTCTCCTAATTCTTCCCCGACCCCTTTTCTTGTTTGAGCCACATGCATCCTTGCAGTCTACTAGTAACATGATTCGAGACTACTTTCATGCAAAGAGGGACCTCACTGACTCAGTCTTCAGGATCTGGAATCCTTATGTACAGGTGGTTTTGCTCTATCCCAAGGGATTTCTATTACTCTGTGGTGGCTAAACTAGGAAGTAAGAGGTATTGAGACAGGGACCAGCTGTTCATCCCAGGGATGTCTATTACTCTATGGTGGCTAGACTAGGAAGTAAGAGGTATTGAGACAGGAACTAGCTGTTCACCAGCCCTGCAAAGGAAAGAGCAGAAGAGATCCTCAAATTTGTAAAATCAGAAGCCCCTTGCTACAGGGATCGTCAGCAGGTGCTCTTGGAGCAAAGCAAAGGGCTGAATATTCATGCAAATGAGGCTTTCCGGATTGAAAGAGTTCATAAGCACTATTTTCTTGCCCTCATGACAAGGAAAGTGTGAGATCATTTGTTTCTAAGGGTGCTTTGCAGTCTGATCCACAGATAGTCATACAGATTGCTACAAATTTATATGCCTTCCTTCTTACTCCTGATACAGATGCTGCTAAGATAAGGGTTTGAAAAACAGTTCCTTTGTTGGTGACCCCTAAGATGAGGATCTCTTGATGCACCTTTCACTAACAAGAAATTTGTGATGCCGTATATGCTCCGAACAAGGCAAATGCCTTGTCTCAGATGGATCGACTTCATCCTTTTTCATTTCTGTGTGGGATGATATTAGTCACCATGTCACCTGAACTCTTCAAGGTGTCTAGGACTCTGGTTTCATGTCCTCTTCTCTTTCAGATAGCCTTATACACCCTATCCCCTTTTGTGCATGTGAGGGATAACCATCAAAAACTGCTTTTTGCCTCTCACCAGTTTTTGAAGCCCTTTTTTCAATTCCTCATGTTCATCCTCAGTTGTCCTGTCTCTTTGAAACCCTGTACTAAACCTTGATATATCCTCCTTTCAGGGTGTGCATCTCACTGAGGCATTCACTCGCATGCTTTCAGGGCATCCATCCATCCATTTTAGCAGCAGGTTTTCCTCTTCCACAAATGCAATAAGCATGGTCCTGGCAAGCATAAGAGGAAAGCATTCTGTATGCTGTCTGTAACTCCCATGCCCATTGGTTCTCAATAGGTACATTTACTTTCATAAGGGCATCATCCAAGATCTCAGGTGTGTGATCTTGAGGACTTGTAAGGTTCGGCATGCAAAATATTCACAAGGCATACTTCAATGACGTAAAGTACGTACTGATGTAAAGATGCAGCTTGTTTGCCTTATAAACAGCCAACCCTTTTTTCTAGAAAACCTGCTGCCCACTAATTGCAGGTGGCTTGATTTGATATCACAGCCCACTATCCACAGTGATAGAGAAAGGAAAATGCTTAGTCATGCATATGCACTGTTTTTGTAGTTCCTAATCTGATAAAGGCCTGTGCTTAGCACAATAAGAAAAAGAGGCTGACAAAGAGAAAGAATGTACAAATTTGAAAATAAAACGTGAATGCTTGTAGAGTTTTCCTTTGCAGGAAGGCAAAATTTCATGTTCCCAACTCAGAATTGATAATCCAGCATATAGCTGTAATTATCATTCTGAAAGTAATGTGGTGAAAGCTTATGAAAATGGCGCATTTCTTCAATATCCTTCATCTTGAAGCACATACACTCAACAATCAAGTTTTTCTTCACGTGTTCACTCATTTTCACAGATTTATTTTAAAGTGACATCAAAAACTGAAATTGCAAACCTTTTGCCATGTCTCATTGCAGCAGGAAACCCATTTACAGCATGAGCAGCAAGAATGCTCCTCTGATGGATGAATTCCTTGTAGGTGCCTCACTAGCACATAGCCTTCTCTCAACTTTGGACCATATTCTGGTACAAAAGAGAGTTTGGATACTTGAAGAAATTTGCAGACCTGCAACAAACATTTAGAGTTAAATATTTATTTATTTATTCCATGTACAAGCACTTAGCAAATAGCCATGAACAAGCAATCAAAAGGTGATATAAAGTCCGTAAAAAGTCTTTCTCTGCAGCCAGTCCTCTACAACTTTACTCAGGCTGAGCTAAACACAAAGCAGACCATAGTTGTTCAAACCAAAGAAAAGTCCTATATGGAATGCAAATCAATATGACCATAGAGGACACACAAGTTCAGCAAGTTAGGTATGTGCCTTTTGTACTTCAATATCTTCCCCCCTTCAATAACTGATCAAAAGTAAAACTTAAAACTTAAAGTTTCACACATGCTCCCGTACACGATAATGAGCTTTGAAATTTGAACATTGGAATTTCATGTAGGTGATGTTTAGGTTTTCTCGGATGCGTAGCATAGTATGAGCTCAGTCTATGCCTAACAAAAAAATCTCACTTGATGGGAACAACAATAAAGTGATGATTTGGTTTCTCAGAATGTGGGCACTGTCACGAGGGCATGAGTTTGAACTTGCATGTGGGCAAGACCCTGGAAAACTGAGTGGGCAAGGCCATAGGATGTGGATATGCAAAGTTCCCCCTAGGGATTAGTGCCTTGGGGGTGAATTTGGGGCCCGGTCCAAAGAGGGGGCAAAGGACCCTTAGAATTCAAGTTGGGCCATTGGTTAGGTCCTAAAAATTGGGCCTTGGTTAGGTCCTAAAAATTGCCTTGCCCTACTAGAGAGGGCAATGGGGGCAAATGGAAAGGGGGATGCCACATGGCATTTCCCATACTTTTGATGCATTTGGCAAGGTTGCATGTGGAAGTACCAAGGGAATCCACGCAAGAAAAAGGATGGGCAACAAGATTTTGTGAGCAAAGGAAGACAAAACATTTATTACGAAAGACCTACTTCTATACGGATTGTTGGTCGAAGCTATGTACGGATTGGTACGGCGGGTACGGAGAAGCAGATCGGCTATACGAACGCCTTGCTGCGGATTAGTATAGTGCATACCAAACTACCATACAAGTGAACTGGTACGGACTGCTGGCTGTATGGACTATCCATATGAAACTGCATACGTTTCGCTAGGCTGAGTACAGGCTGCTGGCGCACCGAAAATGTACGAGCAGATTGTACAGCCTACACAACAATGCACGAAAGCTGACAATGGTTTGTACGGATAGCTACTGACATGGTAGCATTTGAGTTCCCTTTCTTTTGATTGTGAGCTGTTTTGGAGTGACTTCGTTGGCAGGGTGGTTCACAGTGGATGCTTTTAGCTCAGGTTCTTATTCCCGAGGTTGCGAGCAGACCATTTATGCTCTCTCCCATTGCTTGGGTATTTCAGTAATTAGTGGACACCTGAAGCAATGAGGGGAGTTGTGTGACCCCGCATGGGCTGCTAGCAACAACTCTAAGCTTTATGCAGGTGTTTGTGTCACCAAGCTGTAAATATCCGAAAGTCAAAGTATTGAGTTGCCCATTTATCTTATCATAATTAAAGAGTTTTTCATTTGTGTTAATTATGGTCAAAGAGGAGTTGATTTAAGGACTTTTGCACTGCAGCTCTATGAAGATGAGATGTGCATTTGCATTCTTGAGGTTCACCCTCTAAGTCATGGGTATGTTCTTTAATGTTTCCTTTCCTATGTGCGTTGTGGTAGTAAGTCACATATCATGATGTATCATCCTTGTTTGATTGAGATCCATTACCAGGATTTCACACTAAATTACAGATGATTTTTCACTTGCTGTACCGTGATTTCAATAAGCTAGTATGGCATATATCATTGGGTGTGTACATGCTTTGTGAGTAAGTGGTAATATGTTTTTTTTTTGGCACTTTGGTTGGTGCATGCTGTTTTGATTGTAGACATGACATTTCTCTAAGAAGCCTCAAGGGCCCTTACGTTCTCTGAGATGATCCGGATCACCATTTTTACTGTGTTGCTCTGTTTCAGTGTCTTCTGCGCAATATATTAGTGTTGAATTCAAATTGCATATAGAAGATTTTTACTCATCTGCGTGGGTAAATGAACCTGTAGGAGGAAGGGGTGAAACTGCCATGTGAGCAGCAACATGACTGCCACATGGGAAACAGATCATATTCCTTGTTATGGTTTATTTGGGGCAGCCCAAAGGACAACCAAAGACTGCCTACAGGGGCTAGCTATGGGGATGGAAAGAGCCCAGCCATTAGCCCATGCGGAGGGCCCACTATTGTGGAGGAATATATCTGAGTTTTTGCTATCTCTCTCTCTGTCTCTTTGAGTGTTGTTTGAGCTAGATCGGGAGTGTCAGGTGTGAGTGATTCTATCCTCTATTTCCAACCTCTATTTCCAACAAGTTCTGCCCCAGGCCCTTGGACGACGTGCAAACCAAATCCTCCACGAGCTCATGGGGTCTCCAAATGGATCCCTGCCCGTGCGACAAGCCAAGGCTGTTCCTAGGCCCAAGCGCACAGCTCCCACGATGCAGCCTATGAGCTCTTGCATGCGCCATCAGCCCAAAATCCCAGAAACCTGATCGGAGATCTCTCCAACTAGCACAAAGCTCCCGTGAAGGCAATCCACCTCTCTGTCCTCAGTCCCGAAGCAAATCCGTGCCCCCGCCACGACCAGCCAACCCGTGACAGAATCTTGCGTGCACCACCCACACCATTGTCCATCCACCTACATACGTCGACACCTACATACGTCGACGTCCCAGGAGGTTCCAAGGAATTCCTTTCCAAAAACAAATTGCATGGGCTGGCCCTGTGGCAGCCCACGACTCATTTGCCCCTTGGTCCTTTAATTTGCCCCTAGGCCCCTCCTCTAGTGGGACATTTTTTAAAGCCAAACCAATGGCCAACTTTGGATCCTAAGCTACTTTGGGCCCCTCTTGGCTCTAAACCTTTCGTTTGCCCCCAAGGCACAACCCAACATGCATGCGCCAGGATTCACGCCCTCATGACAATCGTGCAGAGAATCACCTCTACCATGCTATGCACAATATAACTATTAATAAGCATGTATCTCGATCGTTTTAAAAATAAAACACCATTGCACCAAAAATTTGTTATCTTGATTCCTTTGAGATGAAGTTTTAAGAATCTTGTACCTTTGACATAGACCTCGGGAACAACCTTTTGTTTGCAAGTAAGATAGCCATCAAGAATAGATTCCCCATTCCAAGATTAGATGATATCTTGGATAGATTGGAGGGATCCACTATCTTCAGCCGCATAGATCTTAAGAGTGGGTATCATCACATACACATTCGTCCAGAGGATGTGTCCAAGACAACTTTCACGACCAGCTTTGGGTTATACAAGTTCTTGGTTATGCCATTTGAGCTTACGAATGCTCCTGCCACCTTTAAATAGATGAAGGACAGAATCTTCTTGGAGCACAAATCTTTTGTGGGCACTTTCTTTGATCATATGATAGTGTACTCAAAAGATGAGGTAGAGCATAAGAAGCATTTGGCAATAGTATTTGCAGAACTCAGCAAACACAGGCGAAGAGTGAATTCTTTATGCCTGAGATTCACTTTTTGGGACACATTGTCTTGAAGGATGGAGTGTGCATGGGCCCTGCTAAGATTGAAGCAATCTGCAATTGGCCACAGTTGAAAAACTTGCAAGAAGTACGAAGCTTTTTGGGTTTATGCTCGTACTACAAGCGGTTCATACGCTACTTTGCTGAAATTGCTTCATCCCTCTATGCAATGCAGAAGAAGGAAGCATCTTTTATATGGGCTGAAAATCAATTGCAGCATTTGAGAAGCTACAGGAAAAGATTAGTTCGGATCCAATGTTCATCTTGCCATAACTCCGAAAAGCTTTTGCTGTCCAAGCAGATGCATGTGGAAAGAATGGCTTTGGAGCGGTCATTATGCAGGATGGACAGTGGTGGCCTATGAGAGCAGAATTTTGTGAGATGATGAAAGACATCTGGGAATTTATGAGAAGGAATTACTCATGGAAGCACTATTTACTTAGGGTTGATTTCACAGTGCTGCCAGATCATCAGTCTTTGAGATATTTCCTCACTCACACAAAGCTATCTGAGATGTAGTGTTAGATTCTCACTATGCCCACCTGTGAGCACCCGATTTGAGGGGACAAGGGGCAGTGAGAGGTAGGAGGGCTGGGGAGAGAGACTCAGGCCAGCATCGGAAGGAGAATATAGGCGACCAGCACACGGGCTGGGTCGCAGTCTGCAACAGCAGGTATAAAGGGGGGCTTTAGGCCTCACATGGAGGCACCAGCAGCAGCGCGGACTGGCCACCCAGGGCACCCTTATATAGGGGCCTGTGGCTGGCCCAACCTTATATAGGGGCCTGTGGCTGGCCAAGTCCGCCCAATCAGGGCCACCGACCAGGGCCAACCCTGGTCGGTTTATGGGCCCCATATAGTCAGCCACCAGACAGGGTACCGACCCTGCTGGTCGGTCATCTGAAGGGGCCTGGGCAGAGCCTATAAAAGGCCCACTTCTCCATTCAGCCCAGCATCCAGTGCATTACAGAAAGCCTTCTCCAGGGCAGTGTTCAGCACTCAGATCTAGGGCAGTTTGTGAGAGAGAGTTCATCAGTTTTCTCCAGCACCCTGCTGTGATTTGTACTGCTCCCTTGGAGCCATTTTCTGCCCACCATCCGGTGGATGAATATACTCTCTCTCTCCATCTATACTTGCTGTTATTTCTGAGAATGTTTCTGTTGCATGTGTGGTCATCTATCTAAGCTGAGTGTGTAAGAGTTGGAGAGATCTTGGGTGGAGGATTCAGTGATTCATTCCCTCTTGATTTCTAACATGGTATCAGAGCCATAGGCTCTCAACTCTTCTTCATCAAAGCACTCTCTGAAGGAAGGAGTCCCTTGGTAGAAAGGCGATTCCGTTTTCAGCTCAAGCTAGCACGGGAGGTCAGTACATCTTTTTGCTTCAGTTTTTTTTTTCAGTTTGCTATTCACCGAGATGGATCAGCGTTCAAAAGCCTCTACACCCACTGCTCGTCCTTCCTCCTTCTCCAGTCATCTTCCTTCTTCATTCATTCCCAATTTTGGTGAAGCTGGAAAGCTTGATGGGACGAACTATCCAATCTGGAAAGTCAAGATCCGAAGTCATCTGATGGCACGGAAGCTGTGGAAGATAGTGATTGGGACCGAGGAGACGCCGGAGGACATTGTGGACAAAAGAGGTGAAGGTCTATTTGAAGCAGATGCGGATGAACTCATTGCATGGGAGGAGAGGGATGCCCAAGCCTCAGCAATGCTAGTCAACACAACAGCAGATGATGTGATCCCTCATATCCAGTTGGCAGAGACGTCTTCAGAAGCGTGTGCCATACTGAAGGAGCTGTATGAAACCGACAATACAGCCCGTATCATTACTCTTCAGCATCAACTTTATAATCTTGATATGAACGAGGGTGATAGTGTACATGACCATTTGACAAAGGTAAAAGTCGTGCAGGACCAGCTCGCAGCGGTTGGTCAGAAGGTGGACTCGAGCCAATTGGCGTTGCTCACACTCCACAAGTTGCCACGGAGTTTCAAAAGTTTTGTGACTACGGTCACTGCGGGTCAACGGACTAAGCCAATCACCTTTGAGGAGCTTGGCCCACTCCTGCTTCAGGAGGAGGCTCGAGAGAAACTCTTTACACAAGCTGACGAGAAGGCATTAGTGGCCAAAGACAAGCCTGGAAAAGGCAAGTCAAAGGAGTTCAAGAAGTCAGAGGACGCTGACCGAAAGAAGAAAATGAAGTGCTTTTATTGTGAAAAGCTTGGCCACTCCGCCAAAGAATGTCGAAAAAAGGTGGCATATCAAAGAGGAAGAGAGAAGCCAGGATCAAAGAAGAGCCTAAGAATGATTCTGTGACGACAGGACAGTTGTTTTTAATCAGTGAACATTGCTCAGCGTATGCAGTCAGTGAGGGAAAAGAGGGTTGGTATGCTGACAGCGGAGCTTCAAAGCACATGTCTAACATAAAGACTTGGTTCAAAACCATGGAAAGTACACACCCGGATTCCAAAGTTTCTGTCGGGGATAGCCGAACATGTCCTGTGAAGGGCATTGGTAGCATTCCTTTCATTACGACCGCAGGTGAGGAGAAGGATATCTCTGGAGTACTTTATGTACCCAACCTTTGCAAGAACTTACTGTCTGTAAGTCACATGGACAAGAACACATGTCAGTTATCTTTGAGGACGGCAAGGTCACCGTGACATCCAAAGCAAATGGACAGATGGTGGCCCAAGGAGTCGAAGAAAACGGACTGTATCGCCTCAATGCAATGTTGGTTCATGAAGACAACGGAAAGTCCAAACTTTGGCATGAGCGCTTCAGTCACGTCAACTATGGAACCTTGGCTGAGATGTCAAAGTCGAAGATGGTGGATGGACTTTCACCCATTACAAGGAAGGATGGTGTCTGTCGGGCTTCTCTAGAAGGCAAGCAGCACAGGGACAAGTTCCCACAAGAGGCCTCGTTTCGGGCCAGCAAACCACTTGAGTTGGTTCATGCCAACATTTGTGGCCCAATGTCTACAGCATCGTGGGCAGGATCCAAGTACTCACTTCTCTTTGTGGATGATTTCAGTAGAATGACCTGGGTGTATTGCTTGGCTAAAAAGTCACAGGCTTTCGAGAAATTCAAGGACTGGAAGGCCAGAGTTGAAAAGGAGACAGGGGAGAATGTCAAGATGTTCCGTACAGACAGGGGGGGAGAATTCACCTCCAATGAGTTCAACACATTTTGTCGCAAGCATGGGATTAAGCGATAACTCACCACAGCACATACATCTCAGCAGAACAGGGTAGTCGAGAGGAAGCACAAAACCACCACAAAGACAGGGCTTCCTATGTTACGAGGGAGGAACCTTTCTAAAGCCTATTATAGTGAAGCTGTCAATACAGCAGTACACATCCTCAACAGGACCAAGACGAAGGCCGTCAAGGACAAGACTCCATATGAGGCATTTTATGGTAAGAAGCCCTCTATCACACATCTTCGCATTTTTTGTTCTAACACATGGGTGCATGTGCACAAGGAAGAGAGGACCAAGCTTAATTCCCGCAGCAGAAAATGTATCTTTGTTGGGTATAGCAAAGAATCCAAGGCCTATCAACTCTTCGACCCAGTAAAGAAGCAAATCCTTATCAGTCGGGATGTCATCTTCGAGGAAAAGAAACCTACACTCCAGGAGGAGCCTCAGATTGAGGAGGAGGAGATTATTCAATCCCCGAACCCACCCTGCCCCAGGTTGACCATCCAAGAGGTGAAGAAATCGGAAGTTGACGTTCCACAAGGCACTGAGGAAGACCAGGATGTTCTAGAAAAATTCCAGTTCCTCCTCCCGCTGAGAAGCAGAAGAGGTTGCCCCAATGGTACCTAAGAACATTGGAAGACTCTCGGGTCACCGATATACCTGAGAGTAGCAGTTCCGGATTGTGACAGTCCCAACGTCTTAAGAAGACCCCATCCATGAACTTTGCGCTGGTAGCTCAGCTTGAAGAGCCAAGGACCTTCAAGGAGGCGAAGGCAGAGATGGATGCTATCCTGAAGAACAATACCTGGGACTTAGTGGCCAGGCCCCCACGACGGAAAGTCATCGGCACTAAGTGGGTATACAAACTTAAATTCAAATCGGACGGCAGCTTGGATAAGTACAAAGCCAAGTTAGTGGTCAAAGGTTTTGCTCAAACTGAAGGCATGGATTTTGATGAAACTTTTGCTCCCACAGCTCGCATGGTTACTATCGGGACAGTGATTGCCCTTGCTGCCCAATTCCATTGGCCTATTTTTCAAATGGACGTGAAGTCCGCATTCCTTAATGGAACCCTGGAGGAGGAGGTGTACGTCGAGCATCCACAGGGCTTTCAAGATCCAGGGTCCCCATTAAAGGCCTGCAGGTTGAAGAAGGCGTTATACAGGCTGAAACACGCCCTTAGAGCTTGGTACCAAAGCAAAAGATAGGGCTAAGTCGGAGTCCTTCTGAGGCAAACCTCTACTTGTTCATGGAGAAGGGGTTGCAATTGGTACTCATCCTCTATGTTGATGATCTTATCTTGACAAGTGACCATGTCAAGAGGATTTCCCAAGTCAAGGAGCTACTCATGACTGAGTTTGAGATGACTGACCTTGGGTTATTACACTACTTCCTTGGGATAGAAGTAAAGCAGGCCAAAAATAAGATCTTCGTTTCACATTAGAAATATTGCAGAGAACTTCTAAAGAGATTCCAGATGGAAGATTGCAAGACAACAGTAACTCCCATGGAGGTCAGACTCAAGCTAAGTGTTCACCACACATCTCAACCGGTCGATACTCCTTTGTACCAACGATTGGTAGGAAGCTTGCTTTACCTTACCAATACTCGACCTAATATTTGTTATGCAGTTGGGCTATTATGCCAGTTCTCTGCTTCTCCCGGGAAGAGTCATTGGGATGAAGGTTTACGGCTGCTGAGGTATCTAAAGGTACTTGCACCTATGGGATCACCTACACCAAAGGCATCGAACTAGGCGGGTTCTGTGACAGTGATTAGGCGGGTGATGCTAACACCAGAAGATCAACAACAGGATACTGCTTCTTGCTTGCATCTGGTGCCATCTCTTGGCTGAGTAAGAAGCAACCCATAGTGGCCCTTTCATCTACAGAGGCAAAGTACAGAGCCGCATGTACAGCAGCTTGTGAGACACTGTGGTTGAGGTGGATTTTGGAGGACATGGACATGTGTCAGGAGGACGTAACAGTGCTGATGTGCGACAATCAGAGTTGCATAGCCATTGCCAAGAATCCAATGTACCATGCGCGGACCAAGCACATCGAAGTTCATTACCACTTTGTTCGAGAGCTCATCATCGACGACGTGATCGAGCTCATGTACTGCCTGACCGCCGACAACTTGTCTGACCTCTTCACGAAGGCACTCCCTCGAGAACAAATGGAGCACCTCATCAGACGTATGGGGATTGGCCCACAGTTGTAACATTGAGGGGGGGTGTTAGATTCTCACTGTGCCCACCTGTGAGCCCCCGATTTGAGGGGACAAGGGGCAGTGAGAGGTAGGAGGGCTGGTGAGAGAGACTCAGGCCAGCATCAGAAGGAGAATATAGGCGACCAGCACACGGGCTGGGTCGCAGTCTGCAATAGCGGGTATAAAGGGGGGCTTTAGGCCTCACATGGAGGCACCAGCAGCAGCGCGGACTGGCCGCCCAGCGCACCCTTATATAGGGGCCTGTGGTTGGCCAAGTCGGCCCAACCCTGGTCGGTTTATGGGCCCCATATAGTCGGCCACCAGACAGGGTACTGACCCTGCTGGTCGGTCATCTGAAGGGGCCTGGGCAGAGCCTATAAAAGGCCCACTTCTCCATTCAGCCCAGCATCCAGTGCATTACAGAAAGCCTTCTCCAAGGCAGTGTTCAGCACTCAGATCTGGGGCAGTTTGTGAGAGAGAGTTCATCAGTTTTCTCCAGCACCCTGCTGTGATTTGTACTGCTCCCTTGGAGCCATTTTCTGCCCACCATCCGGTGGATGAATATACTCTCTCTCTCCATCTATACTTGCTGTTATTTCTGAGTATGTTTCTGTTGCATCTGTGGTCATCTATCTAAGCTGAGTGTGTAAGAGTTAGAGAGATCTTGGGTGGAGGATTCAGTGATTCATTCCCTCTTGATTTCTAACATGTAGTGGCTCATGCATTGTCAAGGAAACCTCAGGTTTCCACCAATGTGACCAGAAAATGCGTTTCGAGGCACCGAAACACGAAGAAACTTTTCTAGCAGAAACATCTACGAAACGTGCGAAACGGCGTGTCTAGGGCAAAACGTCAGGGCACAAAACGCCGAATCTGGTGGGTTTTGCTGCTGCTGCTCGTTGCTTGCCTCCATAGTTCTGAGGTATCTGTGCATGTAATATATGTATGTCTAATAATATATTTTATATAAAATATATATTTATAGGCGTTTCTAGACAAAACGCCTGTTAAATTCTAGAAACATTCTTGCAACACTGGTTTCCGCAGTAACCATTGCCTACCACAATGAGTTGGATGCAACAATGGACCAATATGCTAAAGATAAGGATTCTCAAGGATTTATGACCAGATGTCTAATAGCGAGCGTCATGAGCATTATACTCTCAGAGATGGCTTTCTTATGATGCACAGTCGCCTTGTGTCACAAAGTAGTTGAGATCAAAGGTTATAATAGAAAGTCATGCTCCACCGTATGCATGGCATAGAGGATTTGAGGCCACGGTGAAAAGAGGAGCACTTTTTCTATTGGCCAACTTTGAGATGGGATGTGGATGCCTTTGTTAGAACATGCATCATCTGTTAGAAGGTCAAGTATAACCGACAGAAGACACATGGGTTGTTGCAGCCATTGCCTATCCTAGATAGACCATGGGAGAGCATTGCCATGGATTTTTTATATTTGATCTTCCTAGGACACCTACAAGGAATGATGGCCTTTTAGACTATTATATGCCGGTTCAGCAAGCAGGCACATTTCATTCCGGTGAGAAAGAAAATAACAGCAAATCACATGACAAGTTTGTTCATGCATAACATCTTTAAATATCATGGGTTGCCTCAGTCTATCGTTAGTGACAAAGATCCACACATGATGAGTCTATTTTAGAGAGGGCTCTTTGAGAATATGCTTCTAGCTCCAAGCTGAGAAGAATCTAACTCTTCCTGTCCTTGTGCAGCCCCTCACAAGCACCTGTTGTAAGTCCAGCCCTTGACTTACCTTCTCTCCCACACTCTCCAAATACCTTCTCTCCCACACTCTCCAAATCTATGAAGGTACTTTTCCTGTTTCTTTTACATTGTACTTCCTGCACACTTCAGCAATTCATTTGCTAATCCTAAGTGAATGGATCTAGCCTATTTTCTGTTCAAAGCTATTCAAGTCTGTTCTAAATATGACTAGGCTAGCCTAGGCTAAACCAGTTGGGGATAGGGATAGTGTCATGTGCATGGTGTACCTAGGGTTGGATAGCAGGTGAACGTGGGTCACGGGATAGCATAGGGCTGGATGGCTATTTTTAGCCGAGATTGCTATATATAGAGATTGATTCATATATAGTGCTCGCTTTATATGGAGGGAGCTATTCATAGCATTGTGCTATCTATAGCCGGTTTCCTTCTACCACGTGCTCGGGGATGGTCGGGAGGATCGAGGCGCCTGCGCTATGATTATGGTTGGATTGAGGACGAGATTCTAGGTGCTGCGGGGTCATGTGTCATGTGCATGGTGTACCTAGGGTTGGATCGCAGGTGAACGTGGGTCACAGGATAGCATAGGGCTGGATGGCTATTTTTAGCCGAGATTGCTATATATAGAGATTGATTCATACATCATGCTCGCTTTATATGGAGGGAGCTATTCATAGCATTGTGCTATCTATAGCGGGTTTCCTTCAATATAGAGGGAGAGCTAGTGCTATTGTGTAGATCAGTTGAACGCTCCTCAATTGATGGATGGGACTTGGACCCAGGCCGGGACTCTGGCCATCTACATGACAAATCATAGGTGGTGTATCGAAGGTCCTCTGGACGGGCTCAGGCGGTATGGGACGCCTGGGTTAGATACAGACCTATGGATGAGTCGAGTTGAAGCCCACGTGCCCGGGGGTGGTCGGGAGGATAGAGGTGCCTACGCTATGATTCTGGTTGGATTGAGGACCAGATTCTAGGTCAATGATCGGGTCAGATCCTACGGGGTTGTGTCATATAGCTTTAGTTAGACGCAATACTGTTGCATCAGTAGAGCACAAAACCATGGGAATTTGTGGGAACCTATTATCCTTTTCACTTGAGGATTGGAGCCTGTGTTCCTGAGCCTATGGCCTCCCTATGTACAAATTTCTATCGCAGGAAGTTGTTCCAATCACTAAATGCCACGTGTCACTCCTAGGGAGCCAAAAATCCAAAGTTTTCATAATTGCAATTTTTTTTACTTGAATGTGATTGCAATGTTCTCCTGCATCAAAGCCCTATGAAAATGTTGTAAAAATTTTGGTTGGGGAGGCCCTGAAAGCTGATGCAGGCATAATTCTGAAATTCCTGTGATCTAGTGAAGTAATGCTTTGAATTTCGATATTCTGATCGCCTTGCCTTCCTCATTAAAAGCCTTAACAAATCATTGCATAATTCCTGGTCTGGAGCTGAATTATGTGCTGAACCTCATGAAGGCAAGCTATCGTAATTGCTGCGATCCCCCAAAGTATTGATCCAAATTCCAGCCTAATAGGAGAGATTGTATCGCAATATCATTGACGAGTGGCATACCAAGTCTTTTGGTAATCGGAATTATCTTGCCTGTAAATTGGATCAATTTTCCCTTTTTCCTAGCACTACTGCTGATTTCATGTTTTCTTAGCCTAGTCACAAGGATGGGATAATCTGACTGGATAATCCTAATAGCAATCTCATCTATTTATCCTAATAGCAATCCTCTGTTTGTCCTTCTTCTAATAGCAATCTCATCTATTTATCCTAATAGCAATCCTCTGTTTATCCTTCTTCTAATCGCTTCTCCTAGCTAAAACCTATTAATTAATTAGTTACGACACGCCTAATTGCAAATTAACCTAAGCTACTAACTAATTAACCTATCTAATCTAATCGGAATTAACCTATCTAATCTAGTCGTTTATCTAATCTATCCTCCCTGCTCCATGCGCTTCCGCCTCCCGCTCTCACCTGCGCTTCCGCGCTCCCGCCTCCCACTCTCTCCTCCCTCCTTTCCTCCTCTTCTGCCTCCTCCCTCTTCTGCCTCCCGCTCCCTCCTTCCCTCCTCTTCTACCTCCCACTCCCTCCTTCCCCCGCTTCACTCCTTCCCTCCTCTTCCTCCTGCTCTCTCCCTCCTCCCTGCTTCTCTCCTATTCTCTTCCTCCTTTTTGTTGGAGAGGCCTCACAGGCCCCCCTTTCTGCACGACCCTCCCCCCCTCCTCATTTTATACCCAGCTCAAGAAGCTTCTGGAGTCCGAGGCTTCTCGAAGAAGCCACCGCCAAGAAAACTCTGGAATTCGCCTCTCCCATCAGTCATAACATACCTTAATCAGACATTTCTGCCCCCACCTCTTACATACCTTAATCGCCTTCACAGATTCCGCCCCCGCATAAATTGGCCCAAATTCAATTTGGGGGTCCCTATTAGCAATCTCATCTATAAGAGCTGTACCAAGTAATTTGGCAATCGGATCTGTCTGCCCTGCCAAGGGGGCTGAAAACTGACGCAGGCAAGTATCTGGAAATGAAGCGATTTCATCGAGTAATGCTTTAAATTCCAGTTTTATAGGATAAAGCACATCGCAATGTCTTCCACTAGGTGTGTACCATGTATCCAGGCCGTCCAGTTGTCTTATCCTGTAATTGGTCCAATTTCCTCTACTGCCAGGCGCAATCGTCAGATTATTCCAACTCCTAGCAAGTTCCAATAATTGTGAAAACCACCTAATTTGTTCTTTGTTTAGGCTCCATCATCGCATCTGTACTATGCTCTAATTCAGGGATTTAGAGGAATTCTAGAGCAGAACGAATAGTTCTCAGAATTGATGATGCCTACGAGGAAGTCTAGCAACCAGATGAAGCAGCAATCAATGACTGATTCAGACCCCAAATGGATGAGGATGAAATGGCCGCTGGCATTGCAATTCAGGGATTGGGTACATCAGATGGTGAGCAGGTTGAAGCTTCATTTTGTAGGGAGGAGCTTGGAGGCAATGATTCAACTCCTACAGAGACCTATAATCATGATCAGATTCAAATCTGTTCCAATCAATCAATTCAGAATTGCATGGGACCAATGCTCCAAGTATTCAAAGATTTGACTAATGAAATAGTGCTGAATAATCAGAGAATAGACCAGAGACTGCAGAATCTGTCTTCAACTATGAACAGAGGATTTGATCAGATTAGGAGATGCCAAATTCAAGAGGAGAAGAGACACATGGAGGCTGCAGCAGATCCTGATTCAGACGATGATCTAATGGAAGCTGACCCAGTGGGGTTCATGTCCTCTACTAGGAAAGCCTTTCATTCCAGTGGTTTGGCAGCTCACACAGCTAAGGATTCTCCAAATGCTAATGATCCTAGGGGTAACAGTCCTGATGCCAAAAATTTACTGAATATAAAGGAGTACTAGTAGATCTTAGTGCAGTGTTGGCTTTTCAACAATATATTCAAACTGTAAAGTCAACTGAACCTAAAGGTGTTCTGCATTCCGACACAGATGTAAAGGATAAGATTAATCTCTCCAAGTTCAAAGGTATCTTCAACATCACCTTAAGGTTTTCTAAACCCATCCAAATCCTCAAAAGCTATATGCCCTAAATTATATATCACCTGTTTGGTGAAAGGCTCATGTGTTGGAAAGGTCACTTCCCCATCTATAAGCCCCCAAATGAGGACAGCGTGGGGGAGGAAGACCTAGGGCAGGATGTGCCCAAGAGAGAAGAAAGAGAGGGGGCTGCCACATGGCAGCACCTCACAGCCAAGAGTGAAGAGATGGCTGCCACATGGACAGCAGCAAGGCTGTCATGTGGGCAGCACTGCTCAAGAGCATCCTGGAGAGCCTGGAGCAAAGGCGCGGTACAGGCGGGTCAGGAGCGCAAGTGTACGGAGCAGGGTACAAGGCTGTGCAGATCTAGGACAGGTGGCGCTGACATCAGCATGTGTATGGAACAGGGTACAAAGCTGTACGGGGCTGTATGAGGCCTGGTGGAGCAGCAAATGGGGCTGCCAGTGGGCAGTGGCATGCCTTATATAGGGCTGGGCCCTTGCCTAGATTGGAGAGCCAAAGGCCCTAGAAGTGTGGGCCAAAGGGCCCCGGTTTTAGAGCCCTTAAAGGGCTGGACCAGCCACAGTCTGGTCGGCCAGATTAGGGCAGGCTGGTCGGTTTTTAACAGCAGGCCTTGGGGCCTATAAAAGCAGAGGCCTCAGGCCTCATTTCACATCAGCCAGCCAGCAGTTCCAGCGCAGAAAGGAGCAGCAAGAAGCCTACTCTCTGGGCCTATCTACAGGAGGTGAGAGAGTGCAACAAGGGCTGCATACTTAGCCAGGAAGGGCTGGACCTTGGCTGTCTTCTAGGGCAGCAAGGTGCTGAGATCATCACACCTTCTGGAGCAGCCATTCACAAGCAGGTTGGAGCAGTGGAACAGCTATCTTGGGGCCTACATTCAGGAGGACCAAGGGGACCTGTGTGCTGCAGACAAAGCTTGGCAGGGGCTGTCACAGGGGCGTGAAATTCTAAGTACTTTAACGTACTACAAGACCGTGACAACTTTGGTTTTAAAAGTCCAAGCATGGGCTTAATAATGTGTAATTAAACGCGGCATGGTGCCTAGCACATAATAAATCCCTAGGCCCAAAGGCATTCCAAGGAATTAAAAGAGTGGTTGTTGGGAAATGATGATGTGGCATTTTTAATGGACCCCCTAGAGGGCCATGTACCTTCAGTGGCCCCCCCTAGAGTTCCAGGTGGCTCTAGTGCCTTCTACATGCTCCTTTGCCATTCCTGGACCTTCTTGGGCCTTCTAAACTTCACATGTGTGGTTTTCTCTCTCATCTTCTCCCTTTGTTGAGATTTGGGACTGGTTTTTCAGCCTCCTTCAGCTGAATTCCGTTTTTCTTCATAACTCCTCACCCGTTTGGATTCCTCGACTTCCGTTTGGCCCGATGGCTTCCCCTTTGCCTCCCCTTCGTAGTGATATGCTTTTCCCTCCATGCGTTTGGTAGTACGGGCAGAGCTGAGCACTTCTTTTGCTGGTCGAATTTGCAAAAGTGGCTTTTTCTGGACCTTTTTGCTTCTACCACCTCCTGGGCCTCTCCTCTTGCAAAGCTACAGCTTTCTGTTGAATTTCGAGTGGTCCCACGCGCTGGTTGACTGGTTTTTCTCAGTTTTGGAGGACTTTCTAGCGATGAAACTTCTCCAAAACCTTCTCAATGCATTCCTCTCTGAAGCACGCTTCTTTTGAGCCCAAGAACTCCCATTTCTTCGCGACAGAAGTGCTTCTTTTCGCATTTTTCAGTGGAATTCTTGCTGGTCGGCTCTTGTAAATGCTCTTTCTTCATGCCTTTGCACTCCTCTTTGGCTGAGAATGCAATTGGGCATTGGCTACTATGTCCTCTTGGCAATTGAAGACTTGGTTCGAGTTTTCAGGGCTTGGTGAGTTGTGATTTTACTGCTGCAATTTCTTTTTGCCATAAGCTATTGGTTGGCCTCGTGTGCCGCCTCTTTCTTGGCTCACAGGTGCCCAGGCAGTGCTACATGAGTCATTCTTTGGTTGGGTACTTTGCTGATTTTATTTTGGAGCTTTGAAAAGCTTTGTGAATGCCATCTGGAAACCACTCAAAGAAAGTGCAGCTGGGGTGCAATGTGATTGCATCTGGACAACCAATGGAATTGCACTTGGAAAAGAGAATGCCTTTGGGTTGAGCCTATGGGTTAAGTGCACTTATGCGATGGTGTTCTATGCTTGAAAGCCTTGCGAAGGCCTAGTGAATTGGGGCTGCGTGTTTAGTTGCAGGGAAGGTCTCTCAGATGCAACTTGTAATCATTTCATTGTGAAATATAAAGAAATACCGAAAGGGGCGCCACGGTGTTTGGGGCCAATCGGATGCACTTGTCTATGTTTGTTGAGCAGGGGCATTCTAGCCTCCATCCCTTTTTCAATGGTTTTGTTTGTGAACAAATGGGTAAATGCCAAATGGTGATCATGCAATGGTTAATGGTTGTGATATATGCTTTGTGAGCTGTAAATAAGTGCTGAAGTGATTAAAGGTTTAGTTCCACTGCCCTCTGAGTGATTAGAGGCCGGTTTCATTGGTTCCGTTGCCGGGAACCACACACTCTTTCTCAAGAGGTAGGCCTCGGTAGTTTGGTGGAAGGATATCTTTGTTGCACTTTTTGACAGCTGAATATTACAACCATAAACATGGTGAGTACCCATGAGCAAGAGAGCTCCACAAGTCCTCAAAGAAGAAGACAGGAAAGCCTTAATGATCCAGCTAGTGTACAGCTGCAGAGAGCACAACAAATGCCTTTTGAGCAGGCCACACATGAAGCTACAACTGAGCTCAACGGTGATACTAGTTCTAGCAGTGAGTCAGATGATGCTACTATGTTGAATGCAGAGCTTGCAAGTGCAGTGACTGCTTTGACTCAACTGGCTCAAAATTTGGCTCAGATTGTGCAAACAAATGCCAAGAAGAAGAAGAAATCAAGAAAGCACAAGCACGGAAAGAGTGAGTACACACATGCATCGGCTTCTCATGGCGGACCGTACACTCATGCATCAGTTTCCCATGAGGGACAGCCATCAAAAATGACTCAAAAAGTGACTTCCAAGAAAGAGGGATCACCCAAAAGAGCACTTGAGAAAGAGGTACAAAAAGTACAGCCAGTGCCACAATATGAGCAGCCAACACAAGGCCTTGGTTTGGGTACTTCTACTCCTCAAAATAATAATGTGCAGTCCATAAATGTGGCTCAACCACCTCAGCCATATTTGAGGCAGCAACCTGAATATTTTGGTACAAATTCTATCTTTGATGCTATATTGATTTCACCACCCATTGGGCATAGAAAGCAAGCCATGTATGACAATGTGGGAATGCAGCCAGGCATGCAAGCCACAGCATATGCTCCCATGCCTAATGTTCAGCCAAGCATGGCTCTCCCTAGTGAAGGGAATGCTGCAAATATACAGTCATCTTTGGGACAGCCAATATCAAATGTATATAAAGAATTTAAGGATGGTGGTTCTCATGTCAAGTTTGATACATATAATGGAGTACAGGACAAGTACAAAGCCCTCACATTCCTTCAACAGTTTGATGCTGCATTTCTTGGGGGTTTGTTTACAGAAGCATCCAAGATGAGGAAGGTCGCCACATTTTTAAAAGGCAATGTACTTAAGTGGTACACCAACCTTATGCTTCATGGAGATGCACCTGCTACTTGGCTGGAATTTAAGCAAGTGTTCTCTTCTACTTGGCTTACTCCAACTTTTGAAGTTGAAGTACTTTCACACTGGCATGACTTGTCATACAAACTTTGCAAGAATCTTGATGATTACACCAAGAGGTTTTGGGATGTTTTGCTGCCATTGAGCTCTTACAGGCATGTTTCTTTGAAAGAGCAAATAGAGAGGTACTGTTGTGGATTGCCTAGTGAGCTACGTGATTATTGCATCAAAACCAAGGTGGGTTCTATGACTCAATTAATTGAGAATGCAAGGACAGCATATGCATGGATGCAGGAGAAGAATGTGGGCTTTATGGACAGTAAGAAAGAAGACAACAAACGGGCTGCCAAACACCAAGATAAGGACATCAAATCTGAAAATAAAAATTATGGCAAACGACCGTTTCAAAAGGGAGGAAAAGCCCAATTCAAAGCTGGTCAAAGGCGTGGACAGCCTAATAAATAGCCCCGTACCAAGTTATCTGATGAAGAGAAAAAGTCACTCACGGAGCAAAACAAATGTTTTATATGCAAAGGAGAGGGACACCGCTCTTATGATTGCCCATTCAAGAAAAGAGACAGGTCAGATGATGATAAGAATGGTGATAAACAAGGTTGTTTTTCTTTGATTCTGGGGCAAAGGCGAATTTCATGGCAGGAAGGCTTGCAATCAAGCCTGAGGAAATGGGGCCATTCGGCATGTGTGATATGGCCAACCCTGAACTCAACACACCTGTCACTCCTATCATTAGCAAGTTGAGGATGCATATCCAGGGATATCAGGATGCAGAGGACTTCTACATTATGCCTTTGCCAGAGTGTGATGCTTTGCTTGGGATGCCTTGGATGTACAGGGTGGGGGCTGATGTGCAAATGAGAAACAAGAAGATTTCTTTAACTCATAGAGGCAAAAATCATGTACTTGATGTAAAGTTGAAAGGGGAGTCCATCCCCTGTAGTTTCAACTTCTTGTATTTCCAATGTAATAAAGCGTCATATTTCAGCGTACTTGATTTTTGTCAAAGAGGACAGCCAACCAGTTCAGGAAGGCTCTACTCTTTCTGCTTTAGATAGAGAAAGGGCTGCTTTTATTTCAGATTTTCAGGATTGTTTCTCAAATGCACTTCCTCAAGAATTACCTCCCAAGACCCCGGGGATCATCAAATTGATATAATTCCAGGAAGCTCACCGCCTAATATACCTCCCTATCGTGTCAGTAAGGCACAACAGGAAGAGATAATGTCACAAGTGAAGGAACTCTTGGAAAAGGAATTAATACAGCCAAGTAATTCTCCTTACTGTTCCCCTATGTTACTTGTGCAAAAGAAGGATGGCAGTTGGAGAATGTGTATTGATTATAGGGCTTTGAATGAAGTCACAATTAAGAACCGTTTTCCAATTCCACGCATTGATGATATATTAGATCAGTTGGAAGGTTCCTCAATGTTCAGTCGTATTGACCTTAAAAGTGGATACCATCAGATAAGGATACCGCCTGAAAATGTCTACAAGACTGCCTTCCGCACTTCATTTGGCTTATATGAGTTCCTTGTGATGCCTTTTGGTTTGACGAATGCACCTACCACTTTCAATAGAATGATAGACAGAATTTTTAGAGCACACAGAAAGTTTGTGGGCACTTTCTTTGATGACATCATTGTGTTCTCTAAAAATAAGCAGGAGCACACGAAACATCTCACTATTGTGTTTCAAGAATTGAAAAGACACAAGCTATTAATAAACACCAAGAAAAGTGAGTTCTTTATGCATGAGATTCATTTTCTTGGTCATATAGTGTCAAAGGATGGAGTCAAGATGGATCCTGCAAAAGTTGAGGCCATAAGGAGTTAGCCAATTTTGAAAAATCTGCATGAAGTCAGAAGCTTTCTTGGGTTGTGTTCATACTATCGGAGGTTTATAAAGTACTTTGCAGAAATTGCTTCTCCCTTGCATGCTTTACAAAAGAAAGCTGTACTGTTTCGGTGGGGACCAAAGGAAAATGCAGCTTTTCAAGAGCTGAAGCAAAAGTTGTGTTCTGAACCCGTTATTATCTTGCCAGATCTTGCAAAACCCTTTGCTGTAACTTGTGATGCATGTGGGAACAGCATAGAAGGCACTTTGATGCAGGATGGCAGAGTGGTTGCATATGAGAGTAGAGTTCTCAAAGATGCTGAATTGTACTTGCAGACATACGAGAAGGAAATGTTAGCAGTGATACATGCTTTGACCACATGGAAACATTACCTTCTTCGAGCTGATTTTTATGTGCAGACGGATCATCAGTCACTTAGATATTTTCTCACGCAGAGAAAATTATCTCAAAAGCACATGAGATGGGCTAACTTCCTCTCAATGTTTCATTTTCAAATTGTACATGTGCCGGGTAACAAAAATGTCATGGCTGAAACCACAGCCTGAAGCAGTCTCCAAGAAACCCAATGTTTCAGCAGTCAGCATTGCTTACAACAATGTGTTAGATGTGATGAAAGATCAATATGTTAATGATGCTGGTTTTTCAACTATTTATGATCAGCTTTCTGATGGTCAAAGGCATGATCACTATATGTTGAAAGAGGGTTTCATTTTGATGCATGGACGACTCTGTGTCACTGATCAGATGCGACAGAAAGTGATAATGAAAAGTCATGCTCCTCCATATGCAGGACATAGGGGAATTACAGCAACAATTACAGCAGTGGAGCAATACTTTTATTGGCCATCTTTGAGGAAAGATGTGGAAGAATATGTGAGAACATGCATGGTTTGTCAGAAAGTAAAGTTTGACAGGCAGAAGGCACCTGGGTTGTTACACCCTTTGCCAATTCCGGATAGACCATGGCAAAGCATAGCTATGGATTTTGTGTTTGATCTTCCACGTACTTCTATTGGACATGATGGATTGTGGACAATAATTTGCAGGTTTAGCAAACAAGTGCCAGTAAGAAAGAAAATTACAGCAGATCAAATGGCCAAATTGTTTCTGCAACATGTCTTCAAGTATCATGGGATGCCTGAATCCATAATCAGTGATAGAGATCCGAGGATGACCAGCCTCTTTTGGAGAGGGCTGTTTGAAAATATGGGCACTACGCTGAATTTTTCGTCATCTTTTCACCCTCAATCTGATGGACAATCGGAGCAGGAAAACTCTACCATCTTGGATATGTTTAAATGCTATGTCTCAGACCACAAAAGCAAATGGGAGCATTATTTGCCTTTGCTGGAATATGCTTACAATAATACGGTACACACATCCACAGGTAAAGCACCTTTTGAAATAGTGGAAGGTGCCAGGAAGATACCTCCCATTTTGCATACAAAAGAGAAAATCTTCGAAGCTAATCATTCTTTGAAGAGGCTTACAAGAAGATCAAATATGCCTTGCAAAGAAGTCAGGACAAGCAGAAAAGAGCAACAGATAAGCACCGCAAGGAATCGGTATTCACAGAAGGTGATTGGGTTTTGCTGCGTTTTCAAAAGGCAAGGCTGAAAAATAAGAAAGGCAAGGAAAGGTTGTACACAAAGCTGAACATGCGTTACTATGGTCCTTTCCAAGTTTCTAAAAAGATAAACGTGGTAGTTTACAGGCTGAAGTTGCCTCCGCATTGGAAGATACATAATGCCTTTCATGTGAGCTTATTAAAGCAATATCATGGAGATATTCTCGAGGATTTACCTAATGAGGTGCAGCCTGAAGTGGAAGAACAGGATGAACTTCTGGTCCCAGAGCAGATTCTGGCACACAGAGATAGGAAGCTCAAGGGTAAAGTTATCCATCGCTACTTGGTCAAATTTTAAAATTACCCATCACTTGATGCGAAATGGATGGAGGAAGGTGAACTGGCAGATTCACTTGGGATATTGCAGCTTTACCTTGATGCTTTCCAGTTAGAGCTGATTGCGGTCCGGGCTCCTACATGTAGTTCAGCAGAGCGAGCGTCTGGAGCATTACCTGGTGTTCGAGAGGGGGTAGCAACCTCCACTCCCTCAGTACAGACAAGCTCACCGTGATTTCATAAGGTCGCTTGATGACACTGTATGTTTTATCCGAGATACTGAGCTGAAAGTATTTCTGCTGTGAGACTTCATGATATTGATGCATCTTGACTATTGATCGCCGAGGATCACATAGATTTTGAGTAGTGTATATGGATGGATGCATGCCTCTCCTAGCCATATTTTCACTGTCTCTGTATACTATAGCTGCGGCTTTCTTGTATACTCTTTTATACTATACTTCATGCTTACTCCTGTGTTTTGGGGCAGCAAACTGTGGTTTGCTGTTTCAAGAGAGGGGTATGTCACGGGGGCATGAAATTCTAAGTACTTTAACGTACTACAAGACCGTGACAACTTTGGTTTTAAAAGTCCAAGCATGGGCTTAATAATTGTAATTAATTATTAAACGCGGCATGGTGCCTAGCACATAAGCGTAATTAATCCCTAGGCCCAAAGGCATTCCAAAGAATTAAAAGAGTGGTTGTTGGGAAATGATGATGTGGCATTTTTAATGGGCCCCCTAAAGGGCCATGTACCTTCAGTGGCCCCCCCTAAAGTTCCAGGTGGCTCTAGTGCCTTCTACATGCTCCTTTGCCATTCCTGGACCTTCCTGGGCCTTCTAAACTTCACATGTGTGGTTTTCTCTCTCACCTTCTCCCTTTGTTGAGATTTTGGACTGGTTTTTCAGCCTCCTTCAGCTGAATTCCGTTTTTCTTCATAACTCCTCACCCGTTTGGATTCCTCGACTTCCGTTTGAATTCCTCGACTTCCGTTTGGCCCGATGGCTTCCCCTCTGCCTCCCCTTCGTAGTGATATGCTTTTCCCTCCGTGCGTTTGGTAGTACGGGCAGAGCTGAGCACTTCTTTTGCTGGTCGAATTTGCAAAAGTGGCTTTTTCTGGACCTTTTTGCTTCTACCGCCTCCTGGGCCTCTCCTCTTGCAAAGCTCAGCTTTCTGTTGAATTTCAAGTGGTCCCACGTGCTGGTTGACTGGTTTTTCTCAGTTTTGGAGGACATTCTAGCCATGAAACTTCTCCAAAACCTTCTCAATGCATTCCTCTCTGAAGCACGCTTCTTTTGAGCCCAAGAACTCCCATTTCTTCGCGACAGAAGTGCTTCTTTTCGCATTTTTCAGTGGAATTCTTGCTGGTCAGCTCTTGTAAATGCTCTTTCTTCATGCCTTTGCACTCCTCTTTGGCTGAGAATGCAATTGGGCATTGGCTACTATGTCCTCTTGGCAATTGAGGACTTGGTTCGAGTTTTCAGGGCTTGGTGAGTTGTGATTTTGCTGCTGCAATTTCTTTTTGCCATAAGCTATTAGTTGGCCTCGTGTGCCGCCTCTTTCTTGGCTCACAGGTGCCCAGGTAGTGCTACATGAGTCATTCTTTGGTTGGGTACTTTGCTGATTTTATTTTGAAGCTTTGAAAAGCTTTGTGAATGCCATCTGGAAACCACTCAAAGAGAGTGCAGCTGGGGTGCAATGTGATTGCATCTGGACAGCCAATGGAATTGCACTCGGAAAAGAGAATGCCTTTGGGTTGAGCCTATGGGTTAAGTGCACTTATGTGATGGTGTTCTATGCTTGAAAGCCTTGCGAAGGCCTAGTGAATTGGGGCTGGAATTGGGGCTGCGTGTTCAGTCGCAGGGAAGGTCTCCCAGATGCATCTTGTAATCATTTCACTGTGAAATATAAAGAAATACCGAAAGGGGCACCACGGTGTTTGGGGCTAATCGAGTGCACTTGTCTATGTTTGTTGAGCAGGGGCATTCTAGCCTCCATCCCTTTTTCAGTGGTTTTGTTTGTGAACAAATGGGTAAATGCCAAATGGTGATCATGCAATGGTTAATGGTTGTGATATATGCTTTGTGAGCTGTAAATAAGTGCTGAAGTGATTAAAGGTTTAGTTCCACTGCCCTCTGAGTGATTAGAGGCCGGTTTCAGGGGCTGCCCACCTAGGCTAATTCACAGGCAATAAGGGTGGAGAAGAACACACAGAACAGAAAGTCTACAGACGCTTGACAAGGAGCACGCGGACTCGAGTCTAGAGATAACTGGCTGATAGGAGAAGGACCTTGTGGTAAGATCAAACGACCACAACATTGGTGGGACTCTGAATCTGTATCTTTTGTATTGTGTCCATATTTTTGGACGGAAATATATTTTGGTTTCTCTATCTGGCTGGTTCATTGTCTATTGATGAGTCTGCACATCTAATCTATGTGACGCACATTCAGTAAAGAAGTTTGTGATTCCACACCCCACACGCACACTGTGTGAGCTCCTGGGCATTACTATAAGTCTTCCGCTGTGCGTACCCTATGTTGGGTCATTTCTAACATCATGTTCTGATTGTTTATAAGTTATGGTTCCAAGCAATTTGCAAATTAATTTTGAATGCTTGGCTGACCTGTTATAGATCAAGATTTCATCCAGAAAAATAACATCAAGTCATAGGTTCATGAATGTGGCGTGTGCATCGGTTGACAAAAATTTACTTTCAAACTCATAATGGCAATATTGAGTTTGAAATGTCATCATTAATACGACCTCAGATTCAATCTACAATTGATCATACCCAGATCGTGATCATGTCTCTTTAGGCAAGATTGAGAAGGAATTAAAACTTGAGTGCGCTTGAAAATGTTTCTCCTGATGATGTTGGATGATTTACGATTTCTAGGTAAGTATATTTAGTATAGACGTCTTTCTATGGTGCAGCCATTATATGCAAACCACTCTCTACTGAATGAGTTTCTTAGAAGAATATAAGGGAGCGAGATGGTTGGTTGAGTATGAAGAAAAGGTTAAATCCAACTTAGTAGTTGCTATAGCTTATCCGTTCTTTTGAAAAGAAAGATGGCAGTGCAGATTAGAGATGTTGAAACAAAGTTGCAGTTAACAATGTATTTCTAGTGCCTCACATCGCTGAACTTTTTGATTAGCAAGTCCTTGCCTAAGATCAATAGATTGTCAAAGTATTGCTAGCATATTAAAGGAGAATTCAGTACACTGTAATCCCCTTCGAGTTGGTAGTTTCACTCCCTTCATTTTATAGACATGAAGTAATCCATGTGACTTCATTGAGCCATTCTCTCTTTTTTTTGGTTGCAACTAATTTCTATAGTCATGGTTGAGCAACTAATTCTTTGGTTTTCTTTTTATTGGTTGCGACTAATTTCTATAGTCATGGTTGAGCATACTCCAGGTTACAGCCTGTATGACTCCAGACTGCCCTTCTTCAGTTGGTCTTGATGGGGCTTCTCCATTGCCTGAAACTTGGCCTGGTCGGTTGTGGTATTTCCTCCCTTGTCTGGAACTCGCTACGCCCTTGGCATTTCACAATATGGCTGCAAGTGATTAATCAAGTGGCTGCTCTAAAATTTTATGCACGTGGGCAAAGTGACCATAGTTACTACTAATATGGTTCTTTCTTGTATCCGTGCTCAGGTCCGCTATTAATTTTTCTGAAGCTAAAAGCTTAGTGTCCTGTTTTTTCCATAGCTTAATTTACAGTTCTCCTTTCCTCTTAGTTTTATACTTATCAAGCCCTTTTTGAAAGTAAGTTGTGGTTTGTCTGGTGACCGTATGTGTCATGTATCTCATATGTGTTTCCTTTCACAATGCTCGATTTTCGCCACCTTTGGCTGACGGGTGATTCATGTCACAACATATCCCTTGAGTCGATTGTTTCCATCACATCCGTGGAATTACAAGCTCTTGCTCCACATGTCACACGGAGGCAGAAGAGGAAACTAACACTCACCTGCCTAGTATTGACAATGTCCAAGCTCCCAAGAAAATGGTTCAGATAGTCCTGCATTGCTGAGATAGCCTTCAAGGAAACAGATGACAGACGCCCCAAAGTTGGTCGAATAACTGGTAAAGCAGCTCTTGATGGAACATCTCTGTGTGCATAAAAGTGAAAATTTGTCAGAGTCATACAATCTGCACCCATTATTACGTCCAAGATTATTTGAAACGAACACCAATCGAAGAACCAAGCTGTTTGTACACGCATCAAATCAGCTGATCAACTTCTTGCAACGTTCCCAAGACTGTGAATTCAGATACAATGAACTACAGACACAATAAACCTTCGTGAAGAGGCAGAATGATGAGAATCCTCCAAGTCATAATCATCATCGTGACCTTGAAAAGCCACTGCAGCTCCGGTATGCTCTCCCAAGCCAAGGTTTTGAAGCCACTCTTTTACCTTGAAATTCAAATCAGAAGACCCGTAATGAGATGCACAAAAGAATGAGCTGGCAATCCTCATACGAATGTCAAACATACCTGTTCTTGTTTCTCCTGCAATTCTTCAATCAAGATCCGCTTTTTTAAATCAAAATGCAACATTAGAACTTGTGAAGCCTTCTTGACAAGTCTCCACTCAAACTGCAAAACCATTTGAGTGCAACAAAGCATGTATAACCGATCATAACCTTCCAGCTGTAAAAGCCAAATGACGAATTGAAGACGAGAAAACAGGCTGTGCGGCAACTCCAAACTTGAAAATGAAGCTGAAAGTTAAGACCTGGGTCGTTTGGGCCTACGAAACTCTGCTAAAAGATACATATTTGCGGCCGTTTAACCTCTATATTCTCAATGTAAACCACCTTTTCACTTCTTAGAGGAGAGCGGTCCCCAGAACAGGGCAAACTAACAAGTAATTGTCATGTGTAAATGTCATATGTAAAGCTGGCACACCAAACAGTCATTCGGTAACTTCACGCATGGCAGTTGCAACAGAGCGTAATTATGAAAGGATATTTATAAATACCTGCGCCCGACTTGTTGATACCTCATGTCCCCTAAGAACTCAGGGAGCGTTCCTAGTTAATACTAATCGTCTTTCACAAATCAAACGGAGCTGTAGAATCAGCCTTCCCCGATTCAATTGCGTTTAAATTAATAATACGAGAGAGATTGATAAATCCAAAGCGTACATATAAGGCACTAAGGAAGGCTATGGGGCTTCAAGAGGAGAACAGGAAGTCTGCGCCTTCGGCAAGCGGGTTTCTTGGAACCAGAGTTGTTAAATTGAAGATAGGACAGTGATATTCGTTGGGAAAAAACAAACGCAATGGAACGACTGTATTTGCTTCACACTCAAAACGGCCACCATTGCAATTCGAGCAGCCTACCTGCTTATATCGGATCTCAATTGTATACACGAGCTGAAACTGGCTAATATCGAGTCCCTCGGATCGCGATGCATCGACGACAGAGGCGACAGGGAGCTCATCGAAGACGTGCTCTTCTTCGCGACGGAAAGAGGTAGTGGGGGATCCAGACTGCATGCGGACGTATTGAGAGGAAGCAGAGGGGGAGGGGTCCTTACGCTTAGGCATAGTGAGGGGGAAGGGGGAAGAGGAGAAAGGGAGAAAATTGGGGGGGGGAAGAGAGAGAAGGCAGAATGCGGAGGCTATGGAGGAGGGGAAAGCTGGAGGAGATGAAGCTTGGAGGCCATGGCGATGGAGAAAAAGCTTTGGAGGCGATGGCTATGGCGATGGCGGAGCTCTTCAGAAAAGCTTTGACAGAAATTTAAACAAAGAAAGCAAAGAAGAACAGGAACTCTTCTCTTCTCCTCTTCTCTTAGCATTAAATGCTACATTAACATTAACATGTACATTGACATTTTAACATCATATGCTAGTATCCGTCCTCCTTACACGTGTCTCCCCCTTTTCCCTCCACGTGTCCCCTCCATGTCACACGCTCCACGTCACCCTCCCCCCCATATTCGCATTTGCTTGGGTATTTTTCCACCTCGGCATCACCCCCTTAATCCCCAGAATAAACCCATTTCCTTTTGCATCTTTCATCATCCCCCCTCCTAGACACTCTTCTCTCAAATCCTAATCTTTTCAGCATATCCTTATGAGAAACTATTTTCTCAAATCCTCACCCCATCTCTCTCTCTCTCTCTCGCTCTCATATCCATTTTGCACCTTTGCATGGATTCGCATCCTTCCCAATTTCTAACTTGGCATCCCCCCATGATTCCGTGGAATAAACCCAACCAATCAGTGTATCAAAGGTTTTCTTTTCGAAACTCGATTCAATAGTCGATCTAATTTTGCGTGCTCCTTTATTAGGGATCATTATGCGAGAATCTCGCCTTCTCTACATCTAACCAACCTTCCTTCCTTTGTCCTTTTAAATTTCCAACTTGGTATCAACCCATGATTCCCGAGAATAAACCCAAAACCAATCATTGCATATAGGAATGCTTTTTTTAGAAACTCGATTCAATTCAATCTGAATTTACGTGCACCTTTATAGGGATCGTTATGCTAGAATCGAGCCTTCTCTGCTCGGTTTCTCCTCCACCAAAGTGCCTTGAGGGTTGGACTATTGGACCAACTTTCCTTCCTTTGCTTTCAAGATTTCAATGTATGGCAACCCCCATCATGCCTATGATGCAAGCACTGAAAACTAGGGTAAGTAACAATGACTACTCAAGGACAGCCCTCCTGACACCATTACCCTCCCATGGCGACAAGAATGACAACCTCGCCACATTGTATCATGTGAACGTGATGGGTCCCTTGCAGAAGACCAATGCTTGCAGCACAAGTAGGGCATTTGGTAGGCTTATACCTATGACCCAAGCATTCTAAATCATTGGTCAACACCATCCCCAACCTCCAAGAAAAGTAACTTGGCCTGTAGGGGTCCCATGAGGCTACTACATAGACACTACAAGCTAGGTGGTGGGCCAAGGTTGACATGGTGTGACCAAGTCAATTGTCACCTCTTAATTGTGATTCGGTTAAGTGAGCTCAACATCAAACTTTTACTACAAAGGCAAGGCCAAATGCTTTCAATAAGACATACATACTCAACCCTAAATCATGCTTTAAAGGAAGGGCAAAAAAAAAGAAAGTATGCCAACGCTTGCTCAATGTATAACTCACCCCACCACAATTGCCATAGTTTTTATGGGTGGCATTGTCATAGGAGTAACATCCCAACATTTTGAAGAAAATTTGTCTTGGTCATCTCTTAGAATGCCTTTACTAACAAAAAATGGGGGTAAGATTAAACAACCCTTAAAAGCAAAAGAAGTAAACACCATCTCGAGGATACAATTATTGATGACACGCATAAACCAAGCCCTATAACCATCTAGAGGGTACAAATATTACCAATAAGAGTAAACAACCATCGTGATGATTAAAATACTAGTAGTACTCATAAAACCAAGCCCTACAAGATCTACTCACACTGAACCTAGTCACCTCCTTCATGTGTTCACACAAGCATCTCTAAAAGTAGATTGTTGCCCTTACACACACCCCTAAGCTACAATTTCACCTATTTCATGACCTTGAGAGATACATGACATGGTCAAAATGCATTGCAATCAATAATGTAAGAAGATCTATCCTTTTGCAATCTCGAGAGCTACATGGCACTACCCTTCAAATGATAGTGAAGATGCGTGTTGTGCTCGACGTCAACCATTTGACATGACATGTACAAACACCTATTGGTCACATTGATGCCCTGTATACATAAAAAATATGGGAAATGAAGGCACTTAAAGTCTTCTCACATTCGAACTCTAGGATTACTATTCATTACTAACAAACTAGACCCATTGGAAAATGGCTCGAAAATGGGATGTTTTTTCACTTAGATGTTTTTGAGAGTGGCATGGCACAATAGTATGTAGTAGTGACAGGTCGAGTTGTTTGGGCTTTGGCCTTCCCTAAGTGGCTACTCATGTTCAAAGCCCATTAAAAGCTATTTCCAAACCCAACCCCTTCCTTGTGTGTGAGTACCCCTTCCTTGTGCATGAGTACCCCCCAAAAAAAAACTATCGATAGATAATGGTGAAAAGCTTTGTAAAACCACCCTCCATTTTGTTAGCATGCGTGTGGAGGCTAAATGCAACTATTTGATATAGAAAATATCAATGCAAATGATGTGGTGACATTTTATCCTACACAACAAAGGTAGTTGCTAATGTTCAAAAAGATAAAGGCCCTTAAAGCATAATAAATTGAAGACATCTCAACGACACAACGTAGCAATTGGTTGAGGACTAAAGCAATAAGGCCAAGGTACATTTTAGCATCAAAGTACAAAACGCAACTTATCAGACATTTAAATTTTGTTATAAAAGAGTGTGAATTGTTCATTGGATTTCCTTATATTTGTGTATGGCAACTATAAGTTCCACTTCATTTTTCCTCCTTTTTTAAAAATAAATCTGCAAATGAGCCCCTTGTATCCAAATGTTTTACTTTACAAAAAAATGCTTGTATGGTTACTTTGTTCCTTTTAAAATACACCTTTTCTAGTCTGAAGCATTTTGAGAAAGCTAAAATAATACACCTTACTTCTATTGGTGAGGTTTTCCTTTTTACATCTATGATGAATGAGCATATATGGAATTCACATAGAGGTCACGAGGAAGGTCTATGGCCTTACCCTAGACCAGTAGACGTCTGTGTCCCATACCATGGACATCTCGGGAGGCATCGCACATGCTTTGTTAGCTCACCATGCCTATGGCCAAGATCACTACCTAGGTACTCATCAATGAATACCACTGGCCTAACCCCTTGTGCCAATTTATAGCCTAGGTCATGCCTAAATATGTCATCAATGCTTTTTACCCCTTAGACTTCTAATCTAGATGGTGTTTCTTAATGTTAGTTCTAGGGCCTTCCATCTTGGGCTAATATCCTTGCCCTTTAGGGTGTCTCCTAACCCTAGGGTTTAGTTGTAGCAACCGGTGGTTAGCTAAAGTTAACATCCATTGAGCATGTTGACGGATCTGGCCCGCCCAAACCCTATGGGTTTTGAGCCGCAAATGGCTCAAGATCGAAATAGTCCTACGGTTTTGAGCCACAAATGCCTCAGGATCGAGGTAGTCTCGCCGAGATTGCCCAAATTTGCAAGGATAACACAAGAGCCATTTTGATCTTGTATATGGATAACACAAGAGCCATTTGAAGACAAAGGGAAGGTTGTGAGACTCAACATATGCCTTGACACCATATGGGCCCAAGTGGTTGTAACAAAAGAGAGAGAGTGGTACAAGGACTAGAGTTGGCCCTCCCTTCAAAAGTTGACTTGCATAAAAGGCCAAGTGGTTGACTTTAATCTTCATTGTTGTATGCAACCTTTGAGAAATACAAGCTCTCTTCTTGCTCACGTGTTTAGATTGAGGTTTGCTTGCTCTCCTTGTTTGCCTTGATCCCCCTTCACCTTCTTCTCCTTCTCCTTCTCCCTCCCCTCCCTTCTTCCCTTCCCCTCCTCTTTCTCTTTCTCTCCCCTTTCTTCTTGGTGGAAACCCCATTGCAACGTTCCGGTAGGCACTCGAGTGACATGAGTGAAGGCTTCACTATGCAATGCTCCCACAAGGAGTAGCACGGGAGTGAGGCGCTCCGTCGGCACACTTCAAGCATCCCCACGACATGTGTGTCTCTACCAGACCACATCTTTGGCACTGTATTGTCGCGGAGATACGAGGTATGATTTTACGTTTTTTTAGCTTCCACACATAAACAACCCATTGCACATGCCTTTAGGCCTTGTTAGTGGAGATTAGGAGTGGATTGGAAGTAGAAACTAGCAAAAAAAGATGATTTTAGAACTTTCTATCCATAAAGCAATTGTCATGCATTTGAGCTTGTTTTTTATAGTTTTTTTATGTTTGTTTATACAAGGAGGTAGCTAGAATGATGCTAAGCTGGTTGTAGTGTCAAATCCAACTAAAAACACTTAAAAATGAAGATTGGAGTGGAACTTTGAAGTGGTTTTGGGTGCTTCACAGTCCAGCTTGTAGAAACCACTCGTTTGTGTGACAAAAGTTATTGTTTTGTGATGTTTTTGTTTGTGGTAGGTAGTTTAGGTCCTTAACAACCCCCCCATGCACACAAACTTGGAACAAAACTTGGAGAACCACCAAGAATCATCAAAAGGGAGTCAGCAAAATGGCATGTTCCCAAACAATTCCTATCCCCACGACCCGTTGCCTTAGCTTGCTATCCCCACGATGCGTCGCCTTAGCTCTCTCTCGTCGACTTACACATGTCAGTCACCTAACCCGCCACCTTATTTATGATGTGTTAGGGTTTGCTATCCTGTCGAACTGACAGACGTTGATCCAATGCCTTAAGACTATCCCTACAATCCATCAACCTATAGCTAACCCTCTAACCGGTGCCATCTTGGTATCCCTCTGAGGCAAGCCATCCCGCCACCTGTGGCTTTACTACTAACCCCACGACTGTTGTCATAGTCACATCCCACAAACCTGAATATCCTGCCGCCCCTTGCTTTAATGCTAATTCGTTGACTCAAAGGCATACCAACCTCAACCTAACCCGTTGACACATGCCAACTGCTATCCCATCGATTGTCACCTGTTAACTAGGAGGTGTTATAGAAATCCTTCATTGTAGGGTTCACCCCCGGTAGTCATAAGTGGAGTCCAATTAATGAAATGAAATAGAATGAGAAGGAATCCCTTTGAGACTACATTGCTAGGATCAAACACCTCAATTCCCGCTGCGAACCGCATGAGATGATGAACGACGAATGGCTATTGCCATGCTTCCTCATCGAATTTGCGGATCCAAAGTTGCATGACCACTTAATGGTTATGAACCCCACTTCTTTTGAGCTCTGCAGCAAGGTAGCATATGTATAAGTGATGATATGATGTATAAGGATGTCAATGACAAAACTAGAGCTCGATCCGAGGTATCACCATCAGTAAGGTCTTCCAGTATGGAGCCTACCAAGAAAGAGGATAAAGAGTCTAAGGGGTTAGATATGGGCTAGTTGGCCTCTAGTCTACTAAATCAGCTGGGCTAGTAGTGGAAGGCAGGAACCTCCAAGGAAACACCAAGTAACCCCCACTTATTCTCGAGAAGAGACATTGTGTGGTGTGGGGTATGCAACTGCAATCACCCCTCAAATGAGTTCCCCCGCCTCAGAGCAAGGCAAGTCCTCTACTGTGCACACTAATATAGATGGGGGAACCACGATACCGATTCCTGAAGGTCCTCCCCAACTGATCTACCAGTCAAGCCCCAATTTACCATGATGGCCCTAGCCAACCCGATTAATGTGCAAGGAACCCCTTTAGCCAATCCAAGGCAATATAGGCCACCCATGTTAGGTCCACAACCGCCCCCACCCTGTATAACTCCAGTCAACCAAGTATTGGTGGAAGAACTACCTAATGGTTGGGTTGGGACAAGGCTCTTGGAAGCCCAAGGCTAGTACTATGAAGGCAAGCGATACATTTGGGTTCCAAATATTCCAATGATACCGATTGCACAACCTCAACTCACTAGGATTCATAAGGTAGTAACACAAGAACCTGCATCAACTCCTGATGCATTCCCACAAGAACCTACCCTCGAGCCCACCAGCATGACGAACAATTTTGTGGGCCCAAAGAATGTCATGATTCTATGTATAGTGCAACTCAATGAGAAAGTCGCCAAGGTCATGGAGGAAGCAACACAAGAACCGACCCCTAAAAGCGGGGTAGTTACACAAGAGCCTTCCTCCAAGATGGTGCAAATACTATCAAAAGTCACCGTACTCATGGGAGCACCCACGGTGTCACCTAGACCTACTCCTCTTGTCAAATCAAAGGTCGCAGTACCACAAGAACCTACCCTCGCTTCAGCTAATAGCCGCACAAGAACCCGTGTGCCTTGTTCCGAGAGAGGTCTATCAAAGTGAATACCGTAGTGCCAATACACACTTGACAACCAAGGTGATGCACAAACTCGTCACATGCTCTACCTGGCTTATGATGAGGTATGCTACTCGGCATTGAACTCCATTGCATTCCACATTATAGATCCCCCCCCCAAGGTGTGCAATCATCAAGTCTAGGTCTAGGTGCGTCCGTACGGTAGGCATATCACACACATGCACCAGTAGCTCACAAGTCCTTGGTATTCCAATGTACCCACTCACATTCACGGTCAGCATTAGGTGAGGATTACCAAAAAGCGAGCAAGGAAAAGCGAGTGATCCCAAATAAGCGAGCGTGATTAAACAACATGCAAGCGAGCAAGCCCTTCATCCACTATATGATTAATCAAAATTTCATTAGAGAGAGGATTCATGCCTCGAAATGATATTGCTTCTCTCATTCCTCCTCATGCTATCATGTTAGACTCATTATGGAGAGATAATGACTCGACAGTACGGTATGATTCCAAAAAACAAATATTACTCAGAGGGCACATTGTTCAGATTGCACATCTCCTTATATATTTACATTACAATTAATTTGGACAAACAAACACAGAGTGGTACTTAAAATATAAGGTTTGAAAAATAACAAACATTGCACACAAGTTTTACATTTACATATCATGCCTTCCATGCTTGTATGATTACATATTCCATATATGCATCATGAAGACAAATATCATATGACACATCTCCTTCCCATACTTGATATCTACCATACATCCATCCAAAAGAAAGGAGTAGACTGCACATCACATTAACATCCTTCCTCTCTGTACTTTCACATTGAAATCTTTATGGAGAGATAATGACATAGGAGTAGGTAGAGTACATCATTCAAAATAGCTAGAACGTGGTCATATTCTACATGTATACATCATGCCATGCCTACAGATGTACAACTTCCAAACATCTCATAAAAAAAATGGAAGACATGTAGAGCAAAAAAGCACACTACATCTGCCGCATCTTCTTTCCCTTAGACTCCTCACATTATAGGCTCACATATCTTGCCTCCAGTGCTTGCAGAATTATATCCTTACTTCCATTACAAAAACAGGGAAGGATCCCTACCTCTATAATCCGCATGTTCAGCAAAGCACAATCGAAGGTCTTTCACATCATCTTTGCCACCTAGAGCTTGAAACAACTCAACCTTTGTCAGGGCTGCTTTGATGCACTATATCACTCAATCCTAGCACTACAATGAACACAAAGTATATGTGCTTGCAAGGCATGTAAGAAGTTTTGCTTGTCTCCCTTTGTGTGAAATCAAGACATGTACAACGTGGGAATTCAGAAATTGAGACACAGTATGTCAGCCCCTTGGAAATTGAACCTGATGTACGAACATGGAAAACGTGCACCTCACTTGGAATAATAATGTTCTCTCTTACAACCTCCCCATTCTCTGTAACTTCCTTGCTTATCCTTTCTTTGAATTCTTTGTTCAATTTAGTTCTCCATGACACTAGCTTTCCATCACGACGAGATGGGCGCACATGGCTCGGAGTATGGATTTGTTGCATATGAGATGGGGGGACCGTGACACCAATAGCATCATCACTCTCAAATACAAACCCTGCCCTCACTAGGCTCTCCTTCTCATCCATAGTAATTGATGTCCCACATGCAACCTTTCAAACACTGGGAGAGTTCCCAGGAACATCCTGAATGGAATTATCCACCTTCCATGTATGGGTCACAGTACTATTGCAAAACCAAGCAAATTGCTCCATTAGTCCATTGGAATGTTGCCTTCTTCCCTTGAAGTGGTGCTGGCACACCCTTGCTTGCACTTCTACCAAGAGCATTGATCATTGCCCCACACTATCTCTGACTTTATGTCAAGTTGCAGGATTCAAAAAATCAAGGTGTCGTCTTTTTCCAATCACTCTCTTAGTTGTGACCATGATGTATTCAAGGCAATGGCTGCCAAGTGCATGGACTCTTTGTTCTCATACTTATTGATTCTATCATTGGTCTATTTAGCTTTAGAGAGTATAGCCCGGCCTCTTCAATCATAGTGTGTGACAAATCGACAAGCATATTTCTATCTCCTTTACTAGATCAACCATCAAGTATTCTTTGTCATAGGGCATCCAACTTTGGGCCTGTACCCAAATGTTTTCCATTCAAATATTTTCCATCCAAATTTGGGCCTGTACCCAAATGTTTTCCATTTAAAAAGGCATTATAGTGAGCACTCTAAAGGACACTCATTGCAAGATTTGAAGCACAAGCTTCATACAATGTTATGTGCCTTGCATACCCATGTGCTACTCTCATGCTACAGTGTTTGTCTTTGAAAGATTTATCGTAGGAACAAATCCAGAATTTTTCTCTTGTTGCAAAAACATTGCCCTCCATTGATTGACTCTAACATCCCACCAAGCCAACCATGTGTGGAGGTCTAGAAACTCACCCTCTTTCACATGAAATGGAGACCAATATAAGATCAACATTCTCTTGCATTGGTCTGCAGAAGCAACTGTCATTGCATCCCTCCATCTCTTGCATAGAACCCTATGCTCCTCTTGAAATTGTGGATTAATGCACCTTTTGGTATGCTCAACCATGCTCATCTCCCAATGGAAACCACAAGTCCTTTCTTTACCCACCATTACATTTTCAGGCCCACCATTGTAAACTATGCGGACAACAAGCCAATTTGCTCTTGTTCCATCTGCCATGAATCCTCAAAATTCAGGTGGCTCAAAACCATTCTTCTCCATTTGACTATTCAAAAGCTTCCAGAATTGCACTTGTGCATGGGTATTTTCAACCTTGAATTCACATATAGCTATTGTCAAGAGTTCCCTTATGTAATGGTCATACACATGAGCACCCATTGTTGACCATCCTTGTACCCAATGGACGTGATCAAAATGGACCCATTGTGAGCCAAGGCTTCCTCCTTGTTGCATTCGATTCACCAGATCAACCCCTGATCCTGGGCCCATGGTTGACATTTTGAAAATGTGTGGTTGTTGTTCATCTTGCAACTATCCAAGAAACAAGATACTTTGCACATATGGATATCTGCATCTTTTCAAACCCAATATTGAATCCATTCCACCGTCCCCTCCTCTAGCATCACATCTTGCACTCTACATTATTCTTTGAAGCCTTCTCCTTTGTGTCATTGGTGTGATTCTATCCAAAACATCTTCAAGTTGCTGATCATCTAGTGGTTCCATAGCAAGCCTCTCCTTTGCAAGCAACATATCCATCATAAGATCTTATGTCACTGAGATCTCAATGTTTTTGCAAGATGCATTTGCATTTAGCCTAGCATGCATGGAAACAAGATCATCCACTTGCAATTCCTTTGCACGACTTTTTCCTTTCTCAACAGGATGGTCATGGAGCCAACCATGTACTGCACATCTTCTTGTCTTCACTCTTTCATGAGGCAAGCAATATTATATAATAGCACTGCATTGATAAACACACTCTTGGATTTCCAAACAATGCTTGCACACTATTGATCCAAAGGTCGGATCAATTGGACCAGGCACTGGTGGCTTCCTAAGCTTTCCCTTCCATTATGTATCATTCAAAACTCCCATCCGTTCAAGGTAAGACATTGGAGATCCATTAGGCAAAGGGGGGAGTTCAAAGAGAACATATCCATCGTAAGTTTTACGTAGTTCAGTAACCTTCTCAACCTGAACTACAGAAGTTAATGCAATGTGCAAAGAGCTATTCAAAGGCATCTTCTCTATAAGCATAACAACACTATTCACTTAAGCATTCTGAAAGTCATTATGAGCACCTCTCCTTCTTATCACCTGAACTCTAAAGGTTGAATGTTGTTTCCCATTGATCTTGAACCCTTTTTGGCCATCCTCCAAGTCCACCAATGGAAGCACTATGGCAATGTCATCCTCTCCAATTTGTGATGCAGACTGATCTCCTTGCCCACAAGATGAAAGTGCTCTTTGAGATGTGCTAGAGAGACCTTTAATAAAGGAGTGTCGTAACGAATGGACAATGTTTCAGCTTCTCCAAAGCGAATAAACATAGATGCAGGCATTTTTCACATCCACCTTAGGGTGTTGGCACTGCCCACTACCAGAATAATTTTATCAATATGCAAGTGAGAAAGAAGATGGAGTAGAAGAAAAGGTAATGGGGCTTCGCTCACAAAAGAAGATAAATCCAAATGAAGAATGTGATTAAAAAAGACATTGCTAAAGAAGAGCTGGAAAGAGAAGACGTCAAAGGTACGTGGAAAGTAAATTGGTTAATAACAATAGTTAGTTTAATGCATTGAATTTATTTCACTTCAATTTATCCGATGTTAGTAATGCTAGTAATAATAGCAATGTTAGAATGTTAGAATTGTTTGCAATGTTACTAATGTTAAAATATTAGTATTGTTAGTACTATTGGCAATGTTAGAATGTTATTACTATAAGTATTGTTAGTACTATTAGCAATGTTAGAATGTTAGTACTATTAGAACATTGCTAATGTAATGGTAGAATGTTTAACAATGCTAGCAATACTAGCAACGCATGAAATGTTAGTCATGTAAGAATGTTAAATTTTAGTAATGTTAGCATTGGTTAGTCTAGTTAGCAATATTTGGGTTAGTTTAGAACATTATTGGGTTAGTTTAGAACATTATTCATTCAATGCTAGACATTGGCAATCTTAGACATTAGCCTCTGCATCACTTTAGTTGTAAACTGCAAACAATTGCCCTTCATTAAAATGCAAGGAGACCGAACTTAGATGGCCAATTCTTGTATAGTTAGGAACGCTGCCAAGAATCTTGAGAAGATTTTCTCACCACCATAAATCATTAGGTGACATAAAGGTTGCATGATAACATATTTAAACTGGGTAATCATTAAGTGATTCTGTAGTGCTCCTCGAAGATGCTAAGAATTACATGACCATTTTCACTCTTAGCTCCCTAAGAATTACATGACCATTATGGGTGGGACAACTACCTTCACCAGGTTGCAAATATTAGGCCAAAGAACTGGGGCCAAATACTAGGTTGCTATGGTGGTATTTAAAGATGGGCCGACTGGGTGATACTCTGTCTTCGATTCTCCGTCCCTGCAAAGAACAAAGAACAAATCAAATCATTCAAAGGATGAGTTCAAAGTTTTCTCTGCCTTGAAGAAACAAAGAACAAGGAATCGGCTAATCCTTCTTATGGTTGGAGAAGTCTATATGCTTTCTTCCATAATCTCTATTTTTTCAAGTGCTCAATTTCTTTGAGAACGTTGGGATCAACTTTGATGTGTTTGTTTTCAATTGGATCGATGATAAACAAATTTTTGAGGTTGCATATGTAGGATAGGGCTGTGTATGCAAGGCCATGAGATTTGATGGAGGAAGGATCAAATGCTAGGGAGTCCATGGACAGCAGGCCTTGAGAACGGTGGATTGTTCTTGCAGTAGCTGGTAGTATCGGAAGTCATGTTTGAGATAATGTATCCAAGTGGTTTTTATCGATTTGGAATTCGTGAGTGATTGGATGTATTGGTGTCCAAGTGGAAGGGATTTTGTCGTTGTAGAAATGTTTATTGTTGAGACGTCTGCCGATGTTGTTGTTGTTGAAAAGGACTCGAAGAACATGTTGTTCTTTATTTTCACTTGAGTCTTTGAATATGCCATCTGCGCCATTGACCAATCCATCTAAAATGTCCAAATTTTCGGAGCATATTTCTACTATCATCCTAGGTTTCAAGTGCAGTAATTTGTGTAGGCCACCAGTGATTTTTGGGTTTGCTAGTATTGCTATTTTTTTGCTACATGTTTTGTGTTTTTTGTTAGTTGCTCGAATGATGTATGGGCTTGTTGTTAGCAATTCAAATACTTCTTTGTTATGAATGTCTTTTTCTGCATTCGTGTAGAAAAGGTGAGGTATGTCTTGTTTGTTCATAGGCTTGCGAAAGTAATTTTTGTTTATATGTGGTATGTCATCGACAGTGTGTTTACCCACTCTTATTTTGTTTAGGACTTGTATAAATTGTTGATTTGTTTGACGCATAGGTGTGGTTAGCTCATAGAGGAGTACATTTTCCTCCCAATAGGTAAAAAATTTTGAATTGTTTACTCATTTTTTCATAAAAATCCATGAATCTTTTGTGGGGCTAGCTTGGCAGAGGTCTCCACACAATAGTATGTCTACTCCAAATGGTAGCATGTGGTTGTGTTTGATCTCCCTAAGCCACATATCTGCAGCGACTAGCGTACTATGTCCGATTAGAGAGACTTTGTCGAAGACCACTAGTTGGAGGTCTTTGTAAAGTTGCGATAGTTCTTAGAGCTTCTCTACTGAAAGCTTGTGTAATGGGATGCCATTAGAGGCAAATAGAGAGCTGAGTGAATAGTTGTTCCTCCAATATTGAAGGCTGCCTTCCTAGTGTATGCAAGCAATAAAACTTTTGGCAAATCAATGTTGCTAGTTTGTTTGTGTGAGTAAAACCTAAGAAGTGCTTGTACAAGTGCTAGTAATGTGAAAGTTTTACCTATACTTGTGTTGCCAGTCAAAAAGAGATGTATATTTTTTTGTGGTTCCACTCTTTTCTATAATAGGATGTCATTCAAAATTAAATGTTGTTGGTCATTCAAATTTCTCAATGTGGTGTAATGCTCATTTTGTGGTAGTAGTTTATATGATAAAAGCAATGATTTTGGGGTTGTGTTTGCTTTTTTTTGTGTTTGTCATATCAATGGCAATGTCGTCATATTCAAATTTTTGTCATGGGATTGTTTTGAGCTTGTTGTAGTACCAGAAACATTTGCACAATTTTTTGATAGTGATTTACTAATTTTGTTAATGTGCCTTATTTTTGTCTATGATTTCTTTATTATTGTTGTATTTGTCATGCCATGTAGTACTTAAGTCATTAAGAGTTGGTTCAACTACGTGATATGGTAGGAACAAAGTGCATAGCTCTCTGTAGTGGTTTTCTAGATCACTATTTGCCCTGTAGTTGTTGAAGCGTATAACCCTTTTCTTCTTGCGTTTTTTTAGGGATGTTGCTGAGAGGGTGTATTGACTTGCAAAGCTTGCAAGAAAAATGTGTTGTATATTCATGGGGCATTTCAAACATTTAGTAATGATATCGCCGAAGAAAATATTTGTACTCTCTACATCAAGTTACTCTAGTTGTTTTCGTCGCTTCAATAACAACATACGTTTTTCTGGTGGACTTGTGTTTATGTATTGGAAGCATCTAGATGATGTTGAAAGAGGTAGTGATAAAGACAGATATACAGCTTGTTGGGAGCTTGTGTTGAGTATTCAAAATTGCATTGCCCATATGCCTGATGCATGCGTTGGCTTATGCGTTTTCTGCCATGCTTTGTGACATAGCTGCTTTAACTGCTTCTGTAGTCTCTTTATCTACTTTTGTCATGTACGATGTGTAGTATGCAGTAGCCCCATGTGGATTTAGTATAAATTGTACATAAGTGTTTGCTCCCCATACATTAGACAACGTTGGATTGAAGTTATTTGTATATATGTCTTTAGGATCCCTTTTAAAGAATATTTTGGATTGTGAAATAGAAGAATGTAGACTTTGAATGTATTCGTGTTCTGATAATTTTATAGTTGTCAAGAAAGAAGTGTAGTCTGGTGTCAATGTTGCATCTTCTAGTAGCAATGACTTGATTGTCTTCATGTTTTTCTACAAAGTTTTATTATTTGAATCAAGATCTAATGGAGTTAAAATTTTTGTTGCACTCATTGGAGGTCTTGGGAAACCAAATCTGCATTGCTTTTGTCTTCTGTAGCAGGTTTTACGATGCTTATGTATTTGAATATCTTTATGTGCACATGGAAACAAAGATATGTTTGTAGTTATGTCTCTATCGAGGAAAGCTTCAATTTCTTCATTTGGTTAAATTCCAAAAATTGGTGCACTATCGATCCACAGGAGGCCGTGATTGTATTGGCTTCCCCTATTTTGAAACTCTATGACAAAGAAGAAGCCATTCATTTTTCCAAGAATGGAGGTGTCATTTCGAAGCAATGTTTTAAGAGCTTGAAATTTATGGACATAATACCTTGCCGTAGTAACTAGATTTGAGCGTATGAGGTTTCTAATCTCATTGTTTGAATTGCTTTGGCTTGCGGTATATGAATTTGGGTTTAGTTTGTTAAGGCAATCTATAAGTGGGTTCCAAAGTTTTTATGTAGATGACAATGTGATGAAAAAAGTTGGGGTTCCCAATTGTTTGACCATTGCAAAAAGATTTTTGTTGAGATAGTATTTGTAGTCTCATGATGTTCAAAGGTGTGCGAAGTCACGATAACCTATATTTGATTGCAATAGTTTCTCTATGTTAGTATCTATTGTTGCATCCTTTGCTTGAAGTGACCTCCCTTGTGGTTGGCCTTTGCGCATGTGCACCCAAGATGAAGAAAGTATTTGTTTGATGAGTATTTTATTGTTTTGAAGAAAATATTATCTATTGACAGTGCAAAGCATCTGTCTATGTTCATTAATTCTCATTTTACTATGGTTTCGTAGGACATACGTTCCGAAACATTGTCATGTTGAGCCGTGCTAAAGAATAGTTTTGGATATGCGAGCTCTTCACAAAATTTGTCTTTGAATATGCCTAGTGGCGAGAAACCTTCAGATCGAGCAACAACAATTGTTTGGTTTTCATAGTCAACAACTTGTTGACTACTGTAGATGCCATGAACCAAAGTGTTAGTTAGAAGCTCACCCTTAATGATGTTGTCAAAATTGAGTTCTATTTGTTCATTCATTGCTTGTACTCTTTGAATATATCTTACATGTTGTTCCCAAAGATTGTTTATGCATACATTGTATTGTTTGTATAGTGGTGTATCCAACAATTCTCTTAGGTCAAGCATTATAAATGTTGGACGAACAATACCACTCATGTAGCTATGCTGATATGATAGCTTTCTTTTGATTGCTATGGCAACACTTAGCAAAGCAATGTTCTAAAATCTCGGATCAAACTCTTTTATGCTATCTCAATCCTTCTATGCTCAAATCAAACTCTTCTATGCTCGGAGTTGTCATGCGCTCCAAAACAAGAAATCCCCAATGATCCAAAACTCTCATGCGCTCGGATTTCTCTCCAATGATCCAAAACTCTATGCTCCAAAATACTCTCATGTGCTGCAAAATACTTCTCATGCACTCCGAAATACTTCTCATGCACTACAAGCCTCTAATAGTAATCCTGCATTTACTTTAATCCTGCAAGCTCATAGGAAAGCATTGAAATCCACCATCAATTGCAACGACCTCAATTGCATCGTCTCTCTGTGAGCTTCCTTTGATGCCATGTCTCTCTTTGTGAGCTCTCCAACCTTTGACGCCATCTCTCTCTCTCTCTATGATGCCATCTCTCTGCATCTCTTGACGCCATCTCTCCGAGCTCCCTTGAGGCCATCTCTCTAGCCTCCCTTCTGAGCTCCCTTGATGAACAACCTTCTCCATGCTCCCTTGAAGCCATCTCTCTGACCTCCCTTCTGAGCTCCCTTGACAAACAGCCTTCTTGAGTTCTGCTCCCTTTCGAGCTCCCTGGACGCGAACAACCTTCTCCAGCCTTCTCCATGCTCTATCTAATAGGCTGTAGACGAGCTCTCCGCGTGGAGTAACAACTCTAATGATCCCCAATTGTTTCTATCTCCTCGAAGCGCCCTCTCTCCTCCTCAAAGCTCCTCCTCTCCCCTCCAAGAACCACTTCTCCCACACCTCGCATCTTGGTCCTATGAGATCATCATGAACTCAAGATATCACAAAATTTGAAGGTAAGGTCCTAAGTGCTTTGGCTCCTTTTTTGTACTTTGACTGAGAAACGGAGCACATCAATCTTTCTCATGGAAAGTAATCAAAATCTTTTGCTCCTACTTTCTATGAGAAATGGGAGCGTGTTAATGCGGTGCCCTTTTTCATGAAAAGTAATCATCTCATAGGCTCATTTTTTATCATGAGATGTATACATTGGCTTCACCTCTCATCCATTTAGGCGCCAGACATTTGCTTCTCCTCTTGTCCAAGCCCCTCCCATCCTTTGTCCATTGAGCCTATCCTGAGGCATTTGGAGGAGCATTTTGGATACTATTTCCTTTGAAATGGGTAGCATGTTGACACGCTGCCTATTTCGCTGGAAAGGGCATCCAAAAATCCTTGATTTTGTCTTTCATGCATGGCCTCCATAGTTGTGCAAAGAAGAAGTTGATTTTGATGCTTCTGAGACCAAAATAGATAGCACATTGATGTGTTGCCCATTTTGGTATGACAAGCATCAACATTGGGCTCTTCTTTTCTTCATGAGGAGGCTGTCATTCGTGTAGCATTTTGGATGCCTTCTCCTTCAAATTGGATAGCGTGTTAATGCGCTACCTATTTCGATAAAATGAGTATCCAAAATGCATCATAATACTGGCACTATGTTGGAGATAAGTTCATGTTCATATTGATGGATCCAAGTATGCAATTGGGAGTGTACTTTGTCAACCTGGTGAACATAAGAAAGACTACCCATTCTACTTTGCCAGTCGACAACTCAATGACGTGGAGATCAACTATACCACCACAGAAAGAGAAGCCCTAGCAATGGTGTATAGTGTTAAGAAATTTTGGCACTATCTATTGGCAAATGATTTTGACTTCTACACTGACACCTCTGTCGCAATCCTAACCACTGCTACCCCATTCTTGCCATGTCCTACTGCTCCCTCGAGCTTCAGCCTGCCAGCCTACTATCCCTAGTCTGCCACTCCGATCTTCAAGCCTTAGCCACCCACCCCATTCTTTTGAACTTCAAGACATGGTATCGAGTAATCATCGAGTCCACCAATTATCCATAGGATGATGACGTGATGCGATAGCCCATGGGCCTATACTCCCGAAAGCATCCAAGCCGAGATCGATTAGATGTAGACCTATGGCCGGGCTTCAATAGCTCAAACTCAAGGGCATTTAGCTGCCTATCGTTGCACGACCTACCACCCCCTCCGCATCATCATTTTGTTCAACAGGGTGCCACAAGATCTCCAAGACTCACTCGAGTCCTTGGTCAGCAATTTTGAAACAATTCATGTAGCATACCCCAAAGATGTCACTGAGGAGGAAGGGCAGGAAGCCATCTCGGTCTTTAATGCTACCGCCTCCTTTAGAAATTTTGCATCTAGATCCCACACAACCTTAGGATCCTGCCTACCCCCCTCAATAGCCTGCCAATATCGTCCCCCCTCCTCTTCCCCATACAAACCTACCCGAATACTCATCTAACACCTCCAACACGAGACCTTCCAGTTCGTATCCTCCAATGCTTCTGCCAACCTCCCAAACAAAGTGCTCAATACCTTGCTACGGCCATCAATTCTGGTCCACGGGCGAATTGACCTTTCACCCACAGGGAATGTAGAGGAGGAGGACCCCATGCCAAATGTGGAGGATGATGTTCCTCTAGCCCCCCCCTCCTCACCACCAGAAGATGTACAATGGCAGCCCTACCTACAATCCTTTTAGGACTTACTCGACAATGCCCTCATGCATCATTGGAAGGCACAACTCGAAGGCTCCTGCCTTCCTGTATACAAAATAATGGAAGTCCCTCCCATCATTACATTTATCACTCACTCCTTTAACGGATGGAGGCAAGATGGTAAAATTAGCCAATATGTATGCCTTTGGTCCGTGTTACTATAGGAATATATTTCGGGATGGCATTCTCGCTGTCACTAGTATCCACAAGATTCAGGTTCAGAGCAATCTCCTTCCTAGGATGCCTCACAACCGAGCCACTTTTGAAAGATGCGTTCTCTGTGGAGGCACTTGAACTGATGGAATATCTAGGAAGAATTGGTGCATCTGTAACCGGAGGAACATCCAACACCCAGGGTCTTCGTGACCAATGGAGAGCACGCTTGAGGACTCACATGGAAATACCTCAAGCTAGCCAATAACACACCCTTTATATGTTATTCTGCATGTGGCCTGCTCCCCCGTTCAAATCCACAGTAAAGAAGATGGATGAAACATCGTTGGCAAACAGAGAAGTCGGGCAGATCATGGTCTTCCATAAGCATTGTACATGAGTAGCATCCATACTCCTACCTTAGAATAGCATTACCCAACAAGCAGAAGGATAATAGTTCCCAAACCTTAACATTTTCAACAAGCAAGTAGAAAAAGACACACCAATCCTGCAACCAAGTTTATACTTCCAAAACATGAAAGTGCGGTTAAATATGTTCGTGCTGGTCAAGCACACTCGATTCTTGGCCTCATTAGCACCGTAACATACATAGAGCTCCCTCCCTAACTACATATCCTCAGCACTAACATTTTTTGAAATAGATTGAAAGTGAGGCAAGCCATAGTCTTTCAAGCAATACCTGATCATCCATGGAATGTGTGAAGATTTCATTGCTTTAAACCTCTATGCATAACTAGATCTGGACAGGCAGCTGTGTTAGATTGTGAAAGTGAATGATGAGTTGATGTTTGAGGGTGGAACTGAAGAAGTATTCATTTTTGCTATAAATTGGAGAACATCTTTTGCCACTCTTCTAAATATGTATCAATGAATGGCCATGATATAACACTAGAGTATATTTCTTATTTCGGATACTATTATGATAAGCACATACTCGCTTTTCAATAAATGTTCGCTTCATTTCTATGAATGATAACAATTAGAATATAAAAGTACCTGGTCTTTAGATGTGCTTGTAGATAACTTCTTGTATATAACCACACATTGATGTGGATAGAGAGCTGGCATGTGGATAGAAAGTTGGCAATATATATAACCATATAATCATGTGAAAACATGATCATCTGGGCACAAATTTCACACTATATATAACCACATGTTCATGTAACTACACGTTCAGGCATAGAGAAACATAAGTTAATCAAAGCAAAAATAAATTAAGCCATAGACTAACATAGCTTAATTAAGCCTCTAATGGATCAAGACTAACTAATTAATTGGTAGGGAGCATAGATTTGAATATATGTTGTGGTGAATAATTAGACATCGTGTTTTTTTGGGCGGTGGTAGGGGGAGTGGGGAGTGGAGTAGTGGGTATATGGAGGAGGCCACATTGTTGCATCATGGGTGTCCACGTGTGTGGTGGGGATAAATTCACTGCCCAATAGAGGGGTAAAACACGTGCTTGACTATGAGAGGGAAGCAGTTGGCAAGGAAGGCTAGTCTGTTGTGAGTAGGTGAGATGGTCTGAGGAAGAGAGAGGGCTATGGAGTCGGACGTCTCGATCCAGCATGCGGGGGTCACACAAGGCAATGCAAATAGTCTAGAGGCTATCGTTATGACGAAAACAATTGGCCATGCAAGTGATTTGTGGATTGAAGAGGCTATGCCGATGTAGGTCAAAGTTCTGAAACATGCAGTGCCAGTGGAGCAAAGTCAAGCGAAGGGCAAGGCTATGAAATGAGGGCAAGGTAGGCCGCAAAAGGAGAAGGCTCTTTTGGTGCTTGTGCTGGAGGTAAGTGTCATAATCGGTGTTGATGGAGAGGATCTAGATGTGAAGTCGGTTCTTCTAGACATGCATCATTTTCTATAGGAGGCTTGCATCTCAGGTTTGTGTTTGGTTGAGAGAGGCGGTGCTCTGTACCACTTTCATTTGCAAATGGTCTATAGAATAGCAGCAGCAAACATTCAATCCGTGAACAAGGTAATCCAAAGGTATATCGGGTGGGAGAAAAAATGACCAGTATTAGGGGGTGTCATTAGGTAGGCAGCATAGTGCCATCCTAACAAAATCCAAGCTCTCCTTGAGCCATGTGTCCCTCTATTTCCAATCCTTGAGTTCTATTTTTAGTTTTGATTCATCTAAATTCAATTCCGTGCTAGTGCATGCCTAAAAGGTTTGCCTAAAAAGTGTGCTGTCGCCATAGCCACCCCTTGCCATCACCACCTCCCTCACCATTTCTCTCCTTTGCACGCCTCCCTCACCATCGCTCCTCCCATGTCTCCTCCCCCCTCCCCCTCTTGTAAACTAGAGATGAACAAAATTTTCCTTCAATATTGATGTAGTACAGATGATGGCTCTGTCCACTCGTGTGCTCCCACAGTGGAGCTTAGATGGTGATCTAGATAGATATTAGGTGAAGAGCTACTAGTTGGAAGATCTCTGCTGGTCTCAACTGATCTGATACAATGGACTGGGATGATCGCCTCTTTATAGCTATGAGGGTGGTAATCGGATCAACGTAGTTGGTGGAACCGACTAGTCAACATAGTCGGTGGATCTGACTAGTAGTCCATGGAATATTCAAGGAATATTCCCTATACCATCGCCTCAGGGGCAAGAGCCCCCGAACCCCACCAGGGGGGCCGTTGGCCCCCCTGGGACCCCCCAACTAGGGGCCAGCTGGCCCCCAAGCCCGTGCATCTCATTGCTAGACGCTCGACAGTTCAAGATAGCAGAGCTCGATGCTCAAAATAATGCCGGAGATGGTGGAGGAAGTCCGTCCTCATCACCTTAGATTAAATGGAGCCCCCTTCCTCAAGCCCCTCGTCTCTCAGCCCCTCCTCCAAGCTTACCTCCCTCTCCTTGCTCTCCTCTTCGCTTGTCAAAAGTCCACGGATTGCATTCTTTTCCATATATCCATCAGTCTGCCTCCTTGCTTTAATATCTTCAACTTGTCTTTTGCCTGCTTTTACCTCAGTTCTCCATCGCTCATTGGTCTGCCTCCATGCTTTAATTTCTTCAACTTGCTTTTCTGTTGCTTTTACCTCAGTTCTTAAGTGTTGGAGAACTGGATGTTGCGCACTCGCACACCACGATGAAAATCTGAAAGAGGGAGGATGTGATATCCAGATCCTCTTCCAGGAAGCCATAGCCATGGCAAAGTTCTTTGCCATTGGCTTGGATTTTTTCAGCCTTACGACGCTTGGTGTAGACGGCTCCATCTCCATCACTCTACTCCACCCCAACCACTGGAGAGGGAAACGCCAGCAATTACGAGAAGCCCTCTCCCCGTAGAAGATCTACAAAAGCTGCATGGAGGTAGTGGAAGTTCTTCGTTGGCCAACATGAACAGGGAGCAATCACTTCCTTGATGGCCTTATCCCACCTTGTACAAGGGTCTATAAACTCCAAGGAAACCTTAACCCACTCCCTTCTTATCTCCTCACGAAATTCCCTACTTTTTAAGAGATAGTTATCAAGTTTATAAGGCACATTGAATGAGAGACCCAAGACTTCAAGCAATGAAAAGGGCCCACCCTCAGGAAGGTGACTAGACAATGCCATGTCAATCCAAACTTTCCCACAAATTATTTTACCAAAATTGATTTTAGATCAAGATATCACCAAGTGCGAATTAGAGAAGAGGATGTTTGTAAGGCATCATTTTGTACTAGGTACATGCATTATTACTTTAGAGTAATGCCATTTGGTTTAACTAATGCTCTAGCAAATTTTATGTCACTTATGAATAGTGTCTTGAGGCCATATTCAAAAAAATTGTTTTAGTATTTTAAATGATATCCTCATTGATAATAAAATGTGGAAAAATCATTTGGAACATTTGAGGAAAGTGTTCACATTACTTAGAGAAAATTCTCTTATTGCTAAAGAATCAAGATGTGAATTCTTTGCAAAAAAAGTAGACTACTTGGGACATATTATATGCAAAGATTGGATTTGTATGGATCCAAAAAAGTAAGGGCCATATTGGAATGACCACATCCTACAAATGTACAAGAATTGAAGACTCTCTTTGTCTGGAATGAATAGAAGATTCATCCAAGACTATGCTAAAATTATTGTTCCAATGATAGATCAGCTCAAGGGGAAGAGTGTGTATGAGGAGTGAGTTTTTCGAGTGAGTTTTAGAGCGAGTTTCTTTTGGCAACCAACATGTTTTGTTCCACTTATTCCACTTGTGACATCTCTCTTTCTCTCTCTCTCTCTCTCTCTCTCTCAACAACACCTTACCACCCCCCCTCTGTGATGTATCTCCCTTTGTGACATGAATTTATAAATGCTAAATTTGAGGATCTCTCTCTCTCTCTCTCTCTCTCTCTCACACACACACACACACACACACACACACACACAACACAACAACACCTTACCACAGCCTCTCTTTGTGATGTATCCCCCTTTATGACATGAATTTGTAAATGCTAAATTTGAGGATCTCTCTCTCTCTCTGTGCAACACCTTACCACCCCCCCCTTTGTGACATGAATTTGACGCTGGATTTGAGCATCTCTCTCTCTCTCTCTCTCTCTCTCTCTCTCTCTCTCTCTCTCTCTCTCTCTCTCTCTCTCTCTCCCCCCATGTGTGCAACACCTTACCACCCCCCTCTTTGTGACATATCTCCCTTTGTGACATGAATTCGATGCTAAATTTGAGTCTCTCTCTCTCTCTCTCTCTCTCTCTCTCGCATTCCACCATTCACACCAGAGAGAGAGAGAGAGAGAGAGATGCACATAGATCGAATGTGAGACAAATATTCACATTTAGCAATCGCTCTATGAATTCAAATATGCTCTATGACATGAATTTGCGATTGCTAAATGTGAGGATTTGTCTCACATTCGATCTATTTGCATCTCTCTCTCTCTCTCGTGTGAATGATGGAATGCGAGCGAGAGAGAGAGAGAGAGAGAGAGAGAGAGAGAGAGAGAGAGAGAGAGAGAGAGAGAGAGAGTACTAGTCTACACAGAATCATAACAGAGATAGAATTTCATAAAATTAACATTTAAAATGAGCTCATTGGACCCATTTTGATCGTTTTGACACCAAACATGACTACATTTGGACACTTGTACAAAAAGTTATGATTTGCCAAGCCAAAAGTAGGCTTAAAAGGAGGGCACTGGTGCCCTCCTTTTGGGCCCTTTTTTGGCATGGCAACCAAACTTTTTTTGGAAAAAAAAACTATTTTTCACCCACCATAAAAAAGGTAAATATTTTTGCACCAAAATGAAGCCTCCTTTAGGGCCTACTTTTGGCCTAGCAACCAAACGTTTTTTGGAAAAAATAACTATTTTTCACCCACCATAAAAAAGGTAAATATCTTTGCACCAAAATGGTGCAAGTGAATGTAAAAATGTTTAAAAAGCATTAGTTGAAAAAGCTACATATTTTGAAGTAATGCCTTTTTAAAAAAAAATGTTTTTTCAAAAGCATGGAGATGAAATGCAAATTTTTTTATACTAAACCATTTTGGTACAAAAAATTTTGCCTTTTTTTTGGTGGGTGAAAAAGAGTTTTTATTTCCAAAAAAGGTTTGGTTGCCATTACAAAAAAGGGCCCAAAAGGAGGGCGCTGGCACTCTCCTTTTGGGCCTCCTTTTGGCCTGGCAAATCAGAAATGTCCAAATGTAGTCATGTTTGGTGTCAAAACAACCGGAAGAGGTCTAATGAGCTCATTTCTAATGTTAATTTTGTGAAATTCCATCTCTCTTATGATTTTGTGTAGACTAGTTCTCTCTCTCTCTCTCTCTCTCTCTCTCTCTCTCTCTCTCTCTCTCTCTCTCTCTCTCTCTCTCTCTCTCTCTCTCTCTGTGTCTCTCTATGGAATAAGTGGAACAAAACTATGTTGGTTGCCAAAAAAAACTCGCTCGAAAAACTCACTTCTCACCCTTCCCCCAAGGGGAAGGGAAGTACCTTCAGATGGGATGAACCTTAAAAGAACAGCTTTGAGAAGTTAAACGTAGCTATAGCGTTTGCTCGTGTCTTAAAGATAGTGGATCCTAATGGTTGCAACATATGCCAATGATTTTCTATTGAGGCAGTACTTTTATGAAAGGGTCGACCAATGGCTTTCATAAAGAAAAAAGTTAGACTGTACCCAATGGAATTACTTGGCATATGAGAAGGACTGTATGCTATAGTTTACGTTTTAAAGAAATGGAGGCACTCTCTATATGGTGCCAAATTTGAGATCATTTTTTATCAAGAAATCATCAAATGGATTTGCAATCAGCCAGAACTTAAAGGAAGAAAAGTGAGATGGGTTGAAATAATGCAAGAGTTTAATATCCAATTGACATGTTGGAGGGGAAAGTTTAACGTGTTAGCAGACTACCTAAGCTGAATGCCAATGGTTAATGAATTGAGTTTTACTCAATTCCAGAATGATTTCCTGGAATCCTTGAAAGAAAAATGTGAGTTTGATCCTCAATTTTTTGAAATATGGAAGGCAATTATGAAGAGGGATCCAAATAATTGAGGAGCTTTCACTAAGGAGTCACATGGAAATGGTGACACATCACAGGTTGGCTATAAAGGACTCAAGTGGAAAAAGTATACTATTGAAGATGGCTACCTCCATTACAAGGGTAGAGTATGTGTCCTAGATAATAAACATTAGGTACCAGATTCTTTTTGAGTGTCATGATAGTCCGACTGCTAGACACCCAAGAATTCAAAAGATGCATGTGCTTCTGAAAAGGCAAATTTTTTGGCTTGGAATAGATAAGGATGTCCCAAGACTATGTACTAACGTGCCAAAAATCCCAAGTCAATAATGCTGAATGTCGTAAGGTAGGAGACCTCCTACATCCATTAGAGATTCCATCTAGTAGATAGGAAAGTATCTCCATGGACTTTATTATTGGATTACCTAGGACACAGAGGGAGCAAGACTCTATTTGGGCAATTGCAGATTGGTTGACCAAGATGGCTCACTTTATTCTAACCATAGAAGAGGTTAAAACTCTAGAATTAGCTACACCATTTGTGGATCATATTGATAGATTGTATGGGCTACTACCAGTTAGTATTGTTAGTGATGGGGATAGCAAATTTAAACACCCATTTTTGGAGGGCTCTATTTTATGAGGTTGGAAACTACTTTGAATATGAGCACCATAGAATATCCAGAGAGTGATGGTCAAACAAAAGGGTCAATTAGGTCATCGAATATATGCTTCAAGCATATGTAAGTAAACAAAAAACTAAGTAGGAATATTACTTTCCCATATTAGAATTTGCATATAATAATGCCAAGCATTCAGTTATAGGTTTTAGTCCATTCATGATGATGTATGGATTTCAACCTAGAGCCCTAGTTGCAGTGGGAGTCAAAAAAGAGAAGGTTTAAGAGGCCAAATACTTTCATGAGGATATGAATCAAATGATTAAATTAACTAATGATAGCATCAAAAGGGCTCAAGATAGAGCAAGAAGTTATGCAAACCCCCACCATAGAAGGTTGGAGTTTGAAGAAAATGAGAAATTCTGTCTCAGGGTACTTGAATCTTCAAAATCCCTAAAGACATGTAAATGTCCAAAGTTGTCTCTTAGGTATAGTGGACCATTCATAATACTTAAGAGAATAGGAGAAGTATCAGAGAAGTTTCTTACAAATTAGCCTTACCAAGGGATGTAGAATACATTCAGTTTTCCATGTAAGTAGGCTAAAAATAAAATTAGAGATGATGATAATCTCATTGGAAATGAAGTCCAAGTTGAACTTGCTACTCTACCACATGAACTAGACAGAATTTTGGATAGACAAGAATAAAGAACAAGACGTACAATATACCAAGAATGCCTGGTTAATTGAAAAGATACACCAAAAGAGAGTTCAGCATGGGAAAGTGTAAGCAATCTCTAGAGGAGGTTTCTCAATTTTGTTTTCGAGGACATAAATCATTCTTAAGGAGAAGTGAATGTTATGTCAGCCATAATCATGGGAGCTATTTCTTAGTTATGGTGAGGCAAGAAACTAGAGGGCTGGAAAATGCTTGCATAAGTGGGGGCCTAAAGGGTTTGGGTCTAGGATCATTCCTAGGCTCATGCATTAGTGAGGAGGTGCAAAGAGAAGTCCATGGGAGGGCTTTATTGAAAGGGTCTCTTGGGGACACATGGCACCATAGGGATGACCCACTAGAAGCATTGGGCATGGGGGAGATTCTAGAACATGGGGGTTCCATTGGAAGGGGTCAAGGAAAGAGACTACACACATAGACACACAAAACAAGAATCACGAAGAGATAGGAGCTAGAGTGGAATCCATGGCTTGGTGGAAATCATGTTGAAGCCTCTTTATTTGCTCTTGTCACACTCATTCCTCTTTATCTTATCCCAAATGTACAAAATTTGGAAGAAGAAAGGGTTGTCGGCCTTGATGCAAGACTTACATCTTCTACCAAGCCCACTCTCTAGTATCATTAAGATCACATTATGGTCAAAAAAGGGGAGAGAAAAAAGATAACTACACCTACACATAAGGGACTTATCGCTCATCAAGTTAAACATATAGACCTTGTCTATTGGTAGCCCTTCTATGATTCTCCCTTATTTGATTATTGCTCCATATAAAGGAGGCATCTTCTAAGACATCAAGTTGAGCACAAAAGCCCACTTTTGCCAAGCACAAATTTCACTACCCTTGATCACAATTCTTAGCTTCTTCCAACTACTTACTCCCAATGATGGAATGCTATGGCTGATACAATTTTCCAAATTCAAAACTATACATATTGCTCAGCCCCCTCTTCCATCCACATGATAAATAAAAAACCATTTTTTGTCCTCTACCTGATGAACCTACCACACATAGCTTATCTTTATCTACTTTCAACTCCTATGAGTCCTTGCACATTCAAATTTAGAAGGTAAAAGATGGTTGATTTTTTTTGGACATAGAGTTAACCATTTTTATTCTAGGCTTTGTGTGGAAAACATAACAAAGTGCCTTGAAATTCTTATTTGCTTTCTCTTTTCTAGGTTTGTTACTTCTTTCTCACCCTATCTGTGGCTGGGATCCTCTCCAAACTTTTACCTTTAGAAAAGGAGGATCTTAATTCTCCAAACTAGCTTCTTCTATTATAAGTTACCGTTCTTCAAAACTCTGAGTATTTTGAACTACCACTTCTTTCTCTTTTTCTCCATATCCATTTCCTCATCTGTCAAGACCTCAAACCCATTTGCACTTTCAACCCCTTTACCTTTGGCATCTTGGTGAGCTTAAACCCCCTTTTTCTTGCTGCTTTTTTTGATCTCTTGTTTCTCATTCTACATTTCTAGATAAAACCCTCTTGTAGCTATTTCTTACCTTCTTTTGCATGTTGATTCTCATGCCCTTCTTTACAAAATTATGGGCAATCTTTAATAAAATGTCCTCCCATATCGCACAAAAAGCATGAGTTTGGGATATTCTTGAAAAATAACTTTTGGATTAACTCCCTCCTTGACCCATTCTCAACTCTTAACCACTTTGGGGTTTAATGGCTGAGAGATCTCAACAATGAAAGTGGAACAAAAGAAGGTGAGAGAGAAGGAGAGCCAAAAGAGAGAGCCACACAAGTTTTGGTGGGTGGAGAACACCCTAATCTTCTATGTCATCCATATATATATGTGTTTGAGTATTGTACATAACCGGAGTTAAGGTGCAGTGGCCTTAAACCCCCATAACCTCCCACTTAAAGGCCAATGTGACTTTAAGGGAGAACAACCAATGGACATGCTATCCAATGCCCATCAATACATGACAATACTCAAAGCACTGACTAGGTGGACTCTTTCTCAGCATATTTGCAGGGTTATCATCTATATGAACCTTGACAAGCTCTATGCGCTTGTCCTCAAGTACCTCCCTGATGAAATGGTACCTAACCTCAATGTGTTTGGTCTTTGCATGAAAGACCGGATTCCGTGCTAGCTGAATAGCACTCGTGGAATCACTATACAATGTGTCACCCGCTCCCACTATGTCACATGCATAGTTATTTCCAAGATGCACACAAACTATCTTTTCACTATCATAGGTGGACATGGAATGAAGCACTAGAATCCAAAATCAAATCTTGGGAATATGCATCATCTAAAGTGGTATGCAAGTCTACAGGTAGACTAGACATGAAGAGAATGTCATTGTCACTATTATTAGTGACTGCATGGATCTCCTCAATCTTCATTTTTCCTTTGTCCTCCCTTGGACTCTCTTCCTTATTTGCCCCCAATTTGCATTCTTTTTCTTATCCTTTTGCTCTCTTTTTAGCTTGTAGCAATACTTTTTTATATGGCCCTTCTTTCCACAATGGTAACCTCAATGTTCTATGCCCTAGATTTGCTTCAAGACTTCCCTCTTTCTTGGGACTTCCCCCTGAACTGTGATCTTCCCTTTTGCACATTTAAGGCTGCATCTTGCTTGTTGTCGTCCATAGACTTTCATCTAATCTCCTCGGCCAACAAGCTACCCACAACATCATCAAACTTTAGTCCACCAGGTGCAAAGTTATTGACAGTTGTACATAAGGTATCGCATGAGGATGGCAATGAACACATCAAGAATATTGCCTTAGTCTCTACATTAAAATTTATCTTCTGAGCCTGAAGCTGGCTAAAAATAGTATTGAATTCATTCAAGTGAGAAGCAATAGAGAAACAGACGATTTGGTGCCTCAGAGAGATGGAACTTCTTTAAATCTCTATGAAATCATGCAAAAGTTGATAGGTAGGGGTTTTTGGGCCTCCGAAATGCAATGGAATAGACGGTTTTGGAAACAGTGGTCCCAATCATCAGATCCAACACACGGACCAAAAAACATTTTTGCAAACATATATGTTTGTAAATACCATTGAAGTGCAAATGATGAGCAACACAGAAGTTTTAGGACCTCCTAAGTCCACCGAAACTGATAGATCTACGAATGGTTGCTTCAAACTTGAGTTCTGACACACTAGCAGAAAAACGTTGAAGCACAGATAGTGAGTCAAAAATCCAATGAAATGATCCCAAATTCAAGAATGAAGGAGTTTTTGAACTCCCAAAGTGCAATGTATATTAAAAGCAAGGAATGGTTGCCTCTGCAAGTCATTTCGGACAACAAGTCATCATTGAAAGGAATAGGGGAATCATCATAAAATGTCTTTTTCCTCCAAAACCACCTACTGGCTTGTAGAAAACCACTCAAAGAACTTTCCAAAGGTTTTTGCAAGGTCTTTGCACACCAAGATGGAGGTAAGGTCACCCAATGGAGCTTCTCCTTCCTCCCACAAAGCTGTACTAGCAGTAGACTTAGGCTCCATGCTCTGATACCAATTGAGAGATCTCAACAATGAAAGCGGAACAAAAGAAGGTGAGAGAGAGAGAGGGAGAGCCAAAAGAGAGAGGCACACAAGTTTTGGTGGGTGTAGAACAACCTAATCTTCTATGTCATCCATATATATATGTGTTTGAGTATTTTACATAACCGGGGTTAAGACACAGTGGCCTTTAACCCCCACAATGGCTAGATTCATCAAAGCACACCCTTATGGGTTGCCTCACAGGTTAATAAATTTCTCTTTTTCCAATCCAAGAAATTGCCATAATAAGGCACATGTCTCAATCTGAGGAAAAAGGGCAAGAGGAACATGGAGGAATTCTACGAATATAGGTGCCTTTGAAGGAGGGATAATGTCAAGCAAGAAGATAGAATCCCAAATTTGAATAGAGAGGGGCTAGTTTCTAATGGTCCAAGTCCCATTTTCACCACAATGTTGGCATCTTTGCTTTCTCCAAAAAGGAAAACTAAATGCCCAATATGGAGAGAATAAATATTGGAAACATGCAGAACCTTCTTGTCCTAGGTATTTTTCACCCATCCCTCTAAGAAAGTTGAAGTGGCATAGGATCTTGAACATATCCTACTATTACATCTGAATCACTTGGTCATTTCATTCAGTAGACCTATACAAACATGATAGTTCTTCTCAAGCTTTTGTATCATCTCCTACATTTGGGCTATTGGGTTCCTATCCTTCTCAAAAACCATATCCCCTTTGGCGATTGGAAACATCTTCCTAGCTCTAGGGATGAAGGTGAACATATTGTCCAATCAACGCATAGTGCCCTCTAAAAAGGACTGTTCCACCCTATCATAAGCCTTCTCAAACTCCAAGAGAAGGATGGCTAGGGCTTGTGACTCCTCCCTGGCCCAATCTATGGCCTCCCACAAAAAAGATGAAGATATTGTAAGATTCTACATTCCTGAACAACAAAGCTATCTACATATTGTGGATGATGTCAGAGAGATGAGGATGCAACTACAAGCTCAAGACCTTGGCTAAGATCTTGTATGCAGAGTCAAGAAGGGTGATCAGGATCCATTGGTGAATATCAGACTTGTATCCTTTCTTTGGGATCAAGTAGATCCCCAACCTTGGCTTAGAGAGTGAGGAAGTGAGCTGGAGTTGACGATCTCCTAACAAGCCTGCCTCCACAAGGTGATTATAAGCTCCCAAAATCTCAAAATGAAGATGGGAGTCAAACCGTCCTCCCCAAGGAAATTCTGGGGAGGGAGGGCATTGAGGGCCTCTCACATCTCCTCATCCGTGAATGGTGTCTATCGTTGTCTACTCACACTCATTGAGACACTGAAGAAACCTAGTCCTGAACTCGCTCCCTAGCTAAGATGACTGAGGGGGTCTCCACCTCTAACTAGGACAACTATTGGTAGAAATCTGTGGTCATCTTAAGGATCTTCTGTGGGTTTGAGTGTATCTGCCCATGCTCATCCCACATTCTCTGGAGCTGGGTCCCTAAGAACTGCTTGGTCATCCTAACCCCCTATTGAACACACCTAGTGCAAGAGGAATGGTACAAGAACTCTGCTCTACATTCCTCCGTGGCCCAAAGCTCCAACCTCATGCTCCCATTAGCAATCAGTAAGCTACTTACAGCCTAGATCTTGCTCCTTGAGTCTCTCAATGCAAGATAAGTCTCATCACAGGGCTCTCTCCCATTCTTGAAGAGCCTATCTCCATTTGAGGGCTAGTGACTATAGCTCTGTGCTGCTCCTCTGAATCGCATCAGCCATCCAAGCACTCCCCAGCCCTCACTAGGCCCTGCTTCTACCTATTGCACCTCCTCGTCCTGAAGGAGCTCATCTGGGATGCAAACCGCCCTTTGGGGGATACCTCTATGGAGATGATCTAAGTGCAGAATCGCAAGGGAGTGGTCATATAAAGTGGGACCTACTAGGACACCTATAGATCCACCCCCCAAGGAAATGGACAAGCAGATTCCACCAACAAGATAATATGCATCGTCATTATCACCAAAACATGCAACTCCTACATGCAACTTCTATATGTGCATCCTAGATGCAAGTTCTACATGTAGAGAGAGAAAGTCTTACAATTCCTACATGCAAAGAGAGAAGCTCTACAACTTGTATAAATACCCCATAATGGAATGAAGCTCACACTCTTTGGGGCATTGTGTTGAGTTCTACTTTGGTATTCCATGCAATTGTCTCCAAGTGTCCATGCTCCCTTGCACTCCATGTCCAAAATCATGTCTTAACCTTGCATCCTACTCCCCTCTCCTCCAACCTTGCAACTCCTCCTCTCCCTCTCCTCCTCCCTTCTCCTCTCTCTCCCCCACTCCCATGCTCTTACACCTTCTTCCTCTCCCCCTTCTATGCTCCCCCTAAACCCTAGTCTAGTTCCTCAACCATTGACCTTGATGATCTACGAGGGAGATGAGTTCTCCGCCATGTACTCTACTCTGAACCTTGGATTCTCCTTCCAACCCTAAAACCCCTTCCGAACCTTGGAGCCCCTTCTGTACCCAGAACCTTCCTCTAACCCTTAAACTCTTTCTAAACCTTTCAACCCCCCAATGGAGGCAAAAGCCTTCATTACCTTGACCATGATGATGCACATTCCTTTCATACAAGCATGCACGATGCTTGCTTCCCACACTTAAGCCTATGTCTCTCATCGGAATACGACCTAAGGTCCTAAGCTACACTTATACTACGAACGATGACACTAATATATCTATAGATAACAAAAAGCCTCGGAACCTTGCCTACCCTACTCTTCTTATGGAAGTCATGGGAAAGAGCCAATCGGTTTGCCGTTGAAATACCCATTTGTCATGTGCAAGGGGTTATTGGTATAAGTCTCCTATTAATATAATGTTTAAGACCCCAAATGGAATGTTGTGAATGCACTTGATGGTGCGTAATTGTCTATTATATGTTTCCCAATGAGTGACACTTCATTCAAGATAACAATTTGAAGGTCCAAGTACTGCTTTGTGAGCTTGTACTAGTTTGTCAACTATCTATTCAAGCAATTTTTCCAATTTATTGGCATTTTTGATGTGGAATGTAGAGTTGTGACGCTCATATGAAGTGGCAAGTCCCCAAGATATAATCAATCCAGGCCTCCAATAGCCCATCATGTCTCCTCTGTCCAAATGAAAAGAGGACCCTACATGGAATCCTAGTGAACTCCACCTCCCTCCATGAGTCTCTACCACTAACCACGAAGATGAACTGCTCCTAAGTGTTCCTCTCTACTGTGGACATCTTTGAGTAAGAAGCACCTCCTTGCTTGTCCTCAATGAGCTCTAGATTGTTGAAGTCACCCCCAACAATCCAAGAGTCTACATCCGAGAGGCACTTCATTACGCATCTGCAAAAGGCTGGTCAGTGCTATCTATCACGCTGGTGCATAGATGTTCACAATGCCAATTGTGGACTCACCCATGTAGAGGCCCATCCAAACTACTCAACCCATGATTAGTATCCCATGATCATACACCTCGAGAGCTACTACCTAGGACATTGAAATACAAGCACCTCTATTGTGGCCTATTGCGAGAGATGACACCTCTAGGCCTTTCCTCAGAAGGAAATGACGATGACAGGCTAATATCTGTGAAAAACATATGCTCTTGAACCAGAAGAAATTCCACTAGTCATCCCACCACTACCCTTTTCAACTCTCGTCAAAGTAACAAGTACTACGGCTGGCTCCTGGTGCAATCATGGAGACTATGCACGTTCCAGTTGACCATGGTCCAGCTCATGCGGAAGAAGACATAGTGAACAAGGATCAAGGAGCCTGCACCACAGTCTCGGACTTCTATGATTTTAGGGCGAAGGTGAAGTAGTCATATCTATGTGCCTGTGCACTAGGGGCATGACCTGTTCTATGCCTACCTTCCGTGCCCACTACATCATGAAGAAAACGTCTACCCCAAACATTTTGGCACACTACTGAAGCATCCAATAGGTTGGATGCATGATCTCCACCTTTGGCAGTAGACATATGATAGCTACTACCAAGCCCTCTCCAAACCATGATACAAAAAAGCAAAGCTACTAAATGGTAGAGTCCCAATGGTTGAGCCACAAGTCAATCATGTGAGTCCATCCATTGCTCCATGTGGTACATCTACTCAACTCATCATATAGTCAAATAGAAATAGGGTCCATTGCTCACCTCTGGTGGAGGCAAAACACCAATAGAGGCTGCTTTGAGATATGGTCATCTCCAGGGACAGAGGATATGCATCAAGACATCGAGATAGTTCCACGGACCCAATCTCTAGAACTCCCTGGGCAAAGGTTTTCCAAGGCATTGTCTTGGACCCAATGGCTGAAAGAAGCAGCCACCCATTCCAGACATGGTCAAAGAGGCTTTGTCTTGGGTATATTTGGTCTACTGCTAGGGATGGAGAGTCTTGTCTTAAGAGGAAAAGGTGGGGGGAGAGACCCCGCTTTCCCCCGCCCACGAGCTCAGGCACCATGTCCAACCTGGAGGAGGAGCTGGGGGTGGAGGAGGCAAAGGAGGGTGAAGGGATGTTGTAGCAGAAGGGGGAGTGGGAGGGGGTTGGGTAGCAGAGAGGGAAGGACAGGTGGTGACAAACACTACAACAGAAGGTAGGGGAAAAGGGGATGAAGGGTGTGAGGGAGGGGGAGGGATGAGAGGAGGGGAAAGAACGAGTGATGGAGGACAACTAGATGAAGAAGAGGATGTCACGTTGAATCTATTGCAACTCAATTCCCCTTTGTTGCACTGGTGGCATTGGTCCTAAGGCCTCTACCTCAAGTAGTGGGGGGTCTTCGTAGATGGGACAGCTAACCCCAAAACCTCAGAGGATCTCGCATCTTGCTGTTGTACCTGTGTATATGTGCCCTAGGACATAGTCCCACGTGCATCATCTAAAGGGTTGAAGAAATTATCATCCTCTAGTGGTTGAGGGCATGTCAAGGGGGGTGCTACACACTCTGTGCCTGGGAAATAGCCTTACTCTCTGCCTACAACTTCTCCTTTGCCTTTGCCTATCTTATGCAATTCCATTCACCCTTCTTTCTTTGCATTTTCTTTTTCTTCCCAACTTTGGTCCGATTCCCTCTGGATGGCTCCACTACTGGTGGTGGTACTGTTGGGTATAGGCCCACTAAGGTCTTAGTGCCTGTGGAGCACTCTATGGTCCTTGGTGCATTTGCTAGTTTGTTGGGGGTAGGGGGGCATGTCTCTGACCTCTAGGGCACTCCTGTGCCACGTGCCCCATCAATCAGCATCACAGGCACTAGCTTGGGAGGCTTGAGATCTCTACCCTCTAGCATCACTCCCCCTTGTCTAATGTCTTGAGGTAGATCTCCTCAAGGAGAGACTCTAGGCACTCCACCACTAGCCAGAGTTTGGGAACCCCTTCATCTACTACAACCGAAGTGGTTGTGTCCGATGGGAACTCCATCACCATGTCAAAATATCAACCAATGGATGGAGAATGGATCCATACTCTCTTGGCAGCCCTAGGATGTGTCGTGTCCACCATGTCCTCTATCGTATATCCATGATGCCAAGGGATAAAATATACCAACTAAGGAAGATTGAGCTTTTCTCCACAAGGTTCAAGGTGGTCTCCTGTGAGTATAGCTAAAGGAGAAAGACTCCCCTACCATAGATGGTGACATCTTGAATATGGTCACCTTTCAGTTCTAAGATTGTTTGGATACACTCATGCACATGTTGACTTGTGGGAGTAAGGCCCACGATCTTGCCTACCACTACTTTATCCTATAGTGATTGAACTGCTTGTTTGACTTGTTGAATTACCTTCCACAGAGAGAAGGACCTTGATGGTATTGGGATTTAAGGTTGCTACCATGAGAGCCCCTCTAGACTCTAGGAAAAAGTAAGAAGCATTGCTGCCACATGGAAGGGTATGAGAGGGAAAGGAGGAAAGAAGCGAGAGAGGAGAGATGGTCAAAGGATATGGAAAGTTGGTCACCTCAAAGCACTAGGAGCAGATAACCAAGGAACCCCTTAGGGTAGCAAGTAGCCTGGGGGCTGAATTGGAGCCCAAGGGGCAGCCTCCACAGATAGGGGTTAGCCTCTGCTTGAAGGAACCCCTACCAATGTGGGCTAGTTAGGGGGGTGGGGAAGCAAAGAATGGAGTAAGGTGCACTTGGAACCTAGCCCACAGCTTCATCACATGGGCTACATCTTGCCATGCAAGCTAAGGCATAGCCTAAGCATAGGCAACGTGACCTAGGTGCGTATCAACACCATAGTGGTGGTGCTCCAAGCAGGTGGAAAGCCATGACATAGCCCGGTTGAACATCTATGATAGGACTGGAGCTAGGATCTCCTATCCATGTGCAAAGTGCTCAGTCCATAGGCCCTCATGGTCTTGCGCTCTCCGATTGTGTAATGAACGAAGTGCAGCTTGTACATTCTGTGTGGTGAACAAATGTCGAGTACTGGGTCTAGGCATGGAAGACATATCCAATGTTGTCTGCATCTGGGCATCATAGAGGGAACATGGATACATGTGCCACATATCTGGGTCAGTGATGGGGATAGGTGGCTTCCCCTCTGATAGAAATCCCCATCCAGTGGTAGGGTCTCATCCTTAGAAATATCTGACAATCTCATCCATCCTATGTGTGAGGAAGGCTCGTCTCATATGATGTGTCAATCGTTGATAGATCGTTGAGGCATCTTCCCATCTCCTGTCATGGATCAGGTTGTGGGAAAGGATCTGATAGCAACGTCCTATACCACTGAGACAAGGGTACCAGAGGCATTGGCAAGGTCTATATCATCTCCAAGTAGGCCTACGAGGAGCTCCCTAGTTAGGTGACTCATGTACACTAAGTCAAGGGCCTGGTTAGGTCAAGTAGGTCTTTCGTGCATTGACGTCCCCCAGTAGGAGCGTATCTCCCTATCTGGAAAACTCCGTGATGTCATCATGGATCATCTCATATGGGCTGTGTCCATCTGTACTGATCTCTCGTGCATAAGATGATGTGTCTAGAGGAAAGTAGCACACTGTAATGAAGATAGGCCGAGTATTTGGAAGCTGAATTTGTATCCACATGTGTCATGCATGCTCCTCTCTCCAAATCTTAGATATGAGTGGTATCGATTGTGATCTGAAAAGGACAACCACCCCCCAGAGCCTCATACTTCTCTACCTCTCCTCAACTCCCTTTTGTGAACTGACTCCCATGTGTATCCAGCTATTGTGGGCAGCCCTTGCTCTAGACTCTCGTACATTTTGGTGTAGAAGATCATATCTCTGTCAAATATATGTCTCCAAGAAACCTCTTGGGTTAGACCATAATGTGCCATTACAATTCCATACTGCTATTTTTAGTCTGGTTTGTGCACAAATCCTTTGAGCTCCTTGACACCTTCTTCTTCTTCTTCTTCTTCTTCTTCTTCTTCTTTGCCTCCCTCTCCCTCTCCCTCTCCCTCCCTCCCTCCCTTCCTCCCTCTCTCTCTCTCTCTCTCTCTCTCTCTCTCTCTCTCTGGCACACACGTATGCATGCATGCACACACGCGCGCACACACACACACACACACACACACACACACACACACACCCACACCCACACCCACACCCACCCACACACACACACACGCACGCACGCATGTGTGCATAGACACACACATGAATACTCTAATGCACATGCACATGTGCATGCATACATGCATGCATGAATTGGCATAGCCAAACATCTAACATTCCATCATCTAAAAGCATGTAATTATTATTAGTTAAACATCATAACTTCATCTTAATTTTTTGCCAAGGAAGATGCCTTGATACTGGGTACTAAACTGAATTAGTTGACTCATTTAAAATCATAATAATCCAAAATGTCTAGATTTTGAGTTTTGCCCAAGGAACATGCCAACATTGGATGCTATTTGAATTAGCCAACTCATGTAACATCTCATCAAGTGCCTTGTCATATTGTTCATGAAAGTGCTTGCCTATATATTGAACATGCTCATGTAATTGAAGTACTTAAAAATGGAAGCCTTTTATGTGGTCTCACATTCTCCATCGCCAAGCTTTTTACCTTTGAAATTTATTCATCATCTCTGAAGTGACCAAAGCATTGTAATTACAAAACCTACTTGCTGTGCGATATGAACATCATTACTTTCTCTATATTCAAAGACTTGAAGTAGATTTGCATGAGCTACTTCAAATCTACTTCAAGTCTTTGAATATAGAGAAACTAATGATGTTCCTATCACAGGACAAGTAGGTTTTGGCAAGACCTATTTGTTGATCGCTCTATTATTTGGTCTTTAGTAGTAGTTTAATGAATCTTGGTCTTGCGCTATTACCAATTAGAGTTCCAATAATGAAGCATGGATGGTTGTATCCTCTCTAAAATAGGTGATAGATCACTTTTGTACACTTTGCAAAGCACCCCAATGTATTGCATCCCATTTGATTACCTTGCAACATGCATAATATACTCCATCTATCCAATCAACTTAGCTCTTGCCCACATATGGTACCTATCCCAATCTTTAACCTTAAAATCTCAACATTGATTGTCAAAGAAATAGATATTATCATTGTCATAAAATCTAGTGTAAGTTGTTTAAGAGGAATTTGTTTGAGCATTGAGCTTAGCTTTACTAACCATAAGTGATGGCCGCATCACACACCTACTCCTGTCTTTTTGACACACTATAATTGCAAACAATTTGATCAAGTTGCAAGGGCATTTTTACAACCTAGGTTTTGAGTCAACAATATCAAAACATAAACAATGGATGTTTTTCATGTACCATTTTTAATGTATCATGCACTCATCTAATCAGAATAAGCATTTTATAATGATGTGCAATGCAAGACTCTAAGAGAATAGTTGAATGTGTGTAATGCAATCTTATAATTCTAAGCAATTTGTTGCTACGCTACTTCTTCACAAGCATAGTTTTGTCATCATAATGGATGCATATGCCATTGCCATCTCAATTTTTATAGTTTTAGCGTATGGTCATCTTGTTGCAATTAATGCTCATACCTATATCATTGCAATATGAGTCCTAAATAGCTAATGTTGCAATGCACGTATATGTCTATTATTGTAGTCGTTCTCATACCTACAATATTGCAACCTGTAGTCCTATAGATATAGTACATACACACGCTAATCAAACAAACAAATAAATCACTTTTATAAAACAAGTTTATGTTGGATTTAAAATCTTTAAATTACAATCTAGAATTCAACATTCATGAGTGATGACATGTTCCATCATACCCGATATCTTTTAAAGCTTACCCCATCTAATTTCATAGTTGATATCCTTCAATGTTCCCATCATACCTAATATCCTTCAAAGCTTCTGACATCTAAATTCATCTTCAATCCCTACATCTAGGCCCTAACAAAAATCAAACAAGACTAGGACTTCTCCCATAAAAGAGATGCCATTCCATCGCTTGGTTTAAAGACTAAAGAATAGCAATGCCATGAGCTGTCATCTTATCTTTCACAATATAGGACGGTAAGCACAATGTGCTCTTATTCCATAGTTGAAAAACCAAATGGTAACATATGGACTATCATCTCGACATCAAAAATATATAAGAAGGTAACTATGATACATTTGCTCCCCCTTCCAATTTGAAGACTAAATAATAAGAGACACAATGAAATAGACTACCTTTACACAAACGAAAGAAACTGTCCTATATGAACAGACATAGCACCATGGATTTATTCCTCAACATTCAACAAAAAAGCAACATAAAGGAGACAGCCATGATGCATTTATCTCCTTCCAATCCAAAGACATGGACTACGCTAAAAAACAATATGCATCACAAAAATAATAAAGATAAGAAGATAGCCATGATGCCTTCCCACACTCCAGGCACCCTCCACTCTAGTCCAAAGACAAAAGAGGAGAGAAATTCCATATAACACTCCCAAATAGGTGGTAAAACTTACGTGTAAGCTCCCAAATTGTGACTTATATCATCAGACATCATGTAATATACAAGAAATTAAATATCCCATTGATAACCTAATATCAGTGTGTGGTAATAACTAAATACTAGTAGATTATTACATATAAATAGGTCAAGATGTTGACCGTAGTGCAAGTTTAGTTTACATAATGACATAGTGCCAATAGTGCAAGACTCCACCGTGAGAAGAACTATAAAAATGCATCTTGCAATGCTAGTAGACATGATGTTGCAATTTTGTCTGGTACAATGCATTTTGACTATGGCCGCCGCTTGTAATCGGCATGCACACTAATGATTGCATCTAATATGTCAAAATGACTTCTATAGTAAAATTTTTAAAGTTGGTGTTTTTCAATGTTTCAAAGTGACACGTGGGTCACACCAATAGTATCAATAGCTAGCCTATGCCTTGACAATGATTTGATATGCTACATGGCTAGATTTTGACTTACAAGATTAAAGTTGTGAATATTTAAAGTTTTCTTATTTTTCAAGCTTTGTTTCGAAATCCGATGCTCAAGATTATCATTTGGGAAGAATTTTTATCCCAGAGATCGCAATTGCATGCATTCTAGCTGCATGCAAGTTTGATCTCGAGGATCAAATTTGCATTCAACTTTTATAGACATGCAACAAATCTGATGCTTGGGATTGAAATTTCATGATGGATGCATGTAATTTTAATCCCTACACACTTTTATAATATGTTAATAATAATATGTTCAAATTTTAAACCTCTATTGCTAAACAGAGGTTTTATACCAAAGGCTAGTGTCTTGTTGCCACATGTCGAACAAAAGTGTATTCATCAGTTTCTCCATCACTTTTTATGTGTTTATTGCAAAAGAGATAAATTTATGATTCTAATGCATTCCCCTTTTGTCAAGCTTCTTCTCAAATTTGAGAAATGCGTCTCTCATATTCACAAAGTAATTCATCCATCTCTTTTACAATCTACCAAATCAAACTTCAAGTTCTTTTGTTAGCTAACATTCTAGATCAAGAGATTGCCATACTTGCTTAAGATTTTTCCTTTGAATATTGCCCCACTCTTAGAAGCTTTTCAACCAAGGTGAATGTTTGATTGGGGCTTGCTACTCTCTCCTATTCTCCTCCTATTCTTCACTGTTACCTTTTTGGGGTTAAACCTCACTTGGAAAAAATGCCTTACAAGCTCTAGAGCATCTGACTACTTACTAATGGTTTTGAAAAGGGAGGGAAATTTTGGAGCAAAGAATTTCCAACATCAAGACTGTGAAGTTGCCACAACTTGCCCTCTCATCTTCATTTTGATCATTTAGCTCCACTTCAAAATACACCTTTTTGCAATCACATAGAAAGATACATGTTTTCTTTCTAACTACAATTGGTGAAAATAAATGGATTCCAAACTTAGAGAAGTACATGTACTAAAATGATTTATTCCAAACTACCATTTACAACAATTACACAAATAATGTTGTAGATTTCTAATGGCACAATTATTGAATATTGCGAACAAACTGCATCCGAAGTTCTAAAAGCTCAGAGAACAACTTTATTTGGGTTAAGTAGATTTTCGTAGTACCGAGAAAGAGAATGAAAATTTAGAAATTTTCATTTCCATGTAAGAGGTAAGAGAGGAGCATGTAATGAGAATGAAATAATGTGAGAAGAGAATAGGTGAGGGAGCTAAAATGTGAAGGATGTGAAAGGGTCTTATGTCAAAGAACGGGAAAAAGAGGGGAAATAAGTATTTCCCTCATGCACCGTGGAAAATAGAGGGGAAACTTGTGGGAAATACCCTCATGCACCCTGGAAAATAGAGGGGAAAACTTGTGGGAAATAGGAAGGACCATGCACTCCATGCTCTAGACCTCAAGATGCGTGTACGCACACACACAGAGTAACCATTGATGTGCCACTTCTACTTTTGATGTGACTTGCCCTCTCTCCTTTTCCCTTGGATTGTTATGCCATGCACCAAGGGAACAACTTCCAAAATATCATGGGAAAAGCATGTGAAAAAGCCATCTTTAAGACCCCTCATCCCTCTGCATGACATAAGACTCTTGGAAAGGAGGAAGCTATTGAAGTCCCCTCATCCCCCCTGCATGACAGAAGACTCTTGGAAAGGAGGAAGCTATTTAAGTCCCCTCATCCCCGCTGCATGACAGAAGACTCTTGAAAAGGAGGAAGCTATGAATGGTGAAAGGAAGGGGAAGGAAGAAGGGAAGGAGATGGAGAAAGTGGTAGTGGAGGAGATCCCAGGCATCGTGACGCTCTACGCCGATGGTTCGATCGAGCGTTGGCCGCAGCCAAATGCTGCAATCACTGCCTCAAGCGGGGAAGAAACCGGTGAAACAGGCGACCGCCGACGAGTAGTTGTCTCGAAAGACGTGGAGATCAACCCGGCATCTGGGACGTGGGCGAGGATCTTCCTGCCACCCATCTGCTCCTCAGCCAGTCCTGTGGCCGTGCCCTTGGTGCTTCACTTCCATGGCGGTGCCATGTGCATGGGAAGCCCCTCTGATCCTCCTTTTCATCTCTTCTGTTCTCGCATGGCTGCAAAATCCAATTCCATTTGGATCTCTGTCTCCTACCGTCTCGCCCCCGAGCACCGCTTGCCCACCCAGTATCTCGATTGCTTTGATGCCCTTTCCTGGCTTCGTCTCCAATTCTGCCTCCCTCCCCCCTCTGCTCACCCCTGGCTCCTCCAGTTCGCTGACCCCTCCCGCGTCTTCTGCACTGGAGAGAGCGCTGGAGCTACCATCCTCCACTTTGTTGCCCTCCGCTCCTCCTTACAGGATTTGGGTCCTCTCAAAATCCGTGGCTTGATGTTCCTTGATATTGGGCTCTTTGGAAACACGCTCCCTGCAATGAAACCTTCCACTGACCCCTGGCTCAGTCCGGAGCTCGTCGCAACGAGTTTGAGGCTTTCGCTTCCGGTTGGCGCTAAGTTTGGCGACCCTGTCATCTACTGTCTGCATCCAGATTCGCCCAGCTTTTCTGAGATACCCTTGCCACCGGCTCTAGTAACAGTAGCGGATCGAGATCTGCTGTATGAAGGAGGACTGGAGTACTTCCATGCACTCAAGGAGGCGGGGAAGGATGTAGAATTGTTCGTAACAGAAGGTGAGGGGCATTGCTTCCATCTTCGTCAACCCAACTCGGTCGCTGCAGAGGCGAGAGAAGACAAACTGATCGAGTTCATGCAGAAGCTTCAGAAGGTGGAGTAAGCTAACAGCGCAACCACACAATTTTTGGCATTTGCCATGATTTTTTGGTCGATTTTTTATGGAACCTGCTCTATAAGTGCTAACTGAGATTCTGCATAAAGGCCTTAGAATAATTGCATGCCTGCGAATGATACAGCATATGTTTATACGTGAGGTAGAGGAAGTGACTGAGGATGTCATGCTAGCTACACCTTTTATAGTTCGGGCATTCTATTATGAATGTGGCAACGTTTGTGCTTCAATTATTGTTCAGGACTCTATGATGATTATAGGATAAATGCTTATGATGTCTCCTTTCCTAATGCCTTGTCCTTTTGCATTTTTATTGTCTTTTGGTCTTTCAACACAATGATGTATCCCAAAACACCTAGATTATGTCACACAATGGTGATTTATCTAGGTGCGGGGGAACACAATGCTCAGTCTGAATTCCCCATTTGTTGAGTAGTGGGACATAACAATTAATCTATCCTTAATCGTTCACCACCTTAAAAAAGCTAAGTGCATGGCACATTATTTTGTGGCTTGGTTCTTATAAATAGGTGTGAGGCACGAGGTGGGCTGGATTTCCAAAAGGGGACTTGTCATGAGGACCGTGTGGGCTTTACCACTATAACATCTATACTTTTGTTACCACTAAAAGTAAAATAACTTTTATATAGTTATTACTTTACCACTGATGGCACGTTAAAGTGCTCAGTTATATTGGTGAATTTGAATGAATCATGAGGACAAAGATGGAAAAGAGCTACTGACCACCTGGATGCTTCTTACTGTGTGCTTTCCTCTGCGTGGAGGAGTAATTGTCCATAATGATCACAGGAACATGCTCCAATTGAGTTTCAAGTCAACTTTCATCATCAGGAAGAAGTACGGAACTGGTTGATGAATGGAAAGATTTTTCCTGACTCACCAAACGTTCTCTCCTATGGAGGTGTGGAGAAGGCTGAGGATCACAACGTTTTACTCTTCACCTATGTATTTGCTATTACTGGTGTGAACAAGCCTAGCGTCTGCCCAATGTTGATGATTTACTTGTTGTGGAAGACCAGGTAATCAATTTTTTACAGAGCTCCAATTGGAAGGCTGAAAAAGTGAAACTGCTTGTGGATGGTGGTGATGACCTGACATCTCCTTCCTTTGCAACATTTGTGACGGCAGTAAAACAGCTATATCTGACCATGTAATTGCACACAAATTCGTTCAGAGAAAGAGAGTGAGCAATAGGGAGAGGAGAAAGGTTTGTCAACTTCTTTAAAAGACCAAAATGCCTATGCATCTAAGGAGAAAGACAGAAGGTTTATTAGAACAAAATAGCCTATGAGATAGTACAAGTCATGAAACATGAGAGGTAATCCGAAATGCTTTACCGGGCTTACTAAAGGAAAAGCAAATAGTGCAAAATACAGCCGTGCAACTGCTGTAGCAGCAGGCTTGTGTCCATCAGCGGTTACAAAGGAGGTATTCGATTTGCCTCTGGATGTATCTCCCTATGAATGCGGAGAGAGAGAGAGAGAGAGAGTATTAAAGTCTTCGAAAGATAGATGGGTCTATGCGAATGTGAAAAACCTGATACAAACAAACTGAAAGGGTGGAGCTACTAAACGAGCAGCAACACCCATGCTACATAGCCATAAGAACACCAATATAGAGTCATAACATAACATCAATATGACCCTCCACATCACTACTATCATCATTTGTGTCATCAAAGTACAAAGCAAAATCTGGTCCAATATCATGGTGCCCCACAATCACCCGTCCCTACTGGTTCTCTGGACAGCCAATTCCAAGGTAGTGCTTGCTGTGGATCCTTCACCTCCCTTGCTGCTCTGAATGCAGCCCAAACTGAGGCACATCCTGACTGTTGTCTTCTTTCCTGCTTCTGTGCATCACGATTCAGCTCTTCTACGCTGAGTAGATCTGCCCCTTCGTGTGCTTATGAAGCCTGCAAGAACCGGAGGACTCTTCCTGCTGCAAATCGCCTGTCCTGAACATCCAATAGTGGGCTGGACTGCTCCCCGAAGTGGCCAGAAATGCCCAAAATTCTGAACTCCAACAATGTACCAAATGCCAGCCAAGGGGGACTTTTTATACGGCTGGAAACCCAGTCAACAAGCAAGCAAATAGTCAACTAGGTCTGGTAACGGACCGACCCCCCAGTCTGTGAAAGCCAACTGGGTCCGTCAGCCTTTTGCTGACCTGCCTGGCCATGTGGCAACCCTGCCCCAGGTCATTTCCCTGGCCCCAACTCCACTACAGACAGTTGCATATCTGCTCCTGGTACCCCGCCTGTCTGCTGAACCTTCTCCAGCCCTGCTGCACCTACAACAGCCTTGCTCCAGGCACCCGTACAGCTCCGTACAGAGGTGTCACCTGTCAGTACATCTGTGCAGCCTGTACCAGCTCCAGTCGCATCTGTTCCAGGCTTGTCCAGGCCCACACAAGTGCACCAACAGCTCCAGCAGCTCCACGTGTCACATGTGCCTGTCTGCCACGTGTCTGGAGGGTGCTCCCGCTCAGCTCTGACCACCAGATCATTTCCGATTGGCTCTGCTGTCTGTGCAGCTTTCTGATGCTGATTGCAGCCTCCAGCTCCATCCAGGTACACACTTCTCTATGCTGCCCACATGGCAGCCTGTTTTCTTTGTGCGCTTGCTGCCCACATGGCAGCTCATGTGCTGTCCATGTGGCATCCTTTCTTTCTCTCTTGATGGACAGCCCCATAGTGCATAGCAATCCATGTGAACTGTCCAGCCCTACCTGAGAGCTTTAATTTGGACCTCTCAGGTAGCGCTGAACAGTTCAAATGGATTGCTATGGACTATGCCAACTCATGGGGCTGTCCATTATGGGCGTCCAAGGGCTGGCGGGCTGGTTGGTCAGATCTGGTCAGCCGGGAAGGTTGGCCTGGTTGGCCAGATCTCGCCATTATATGAGGTCAGCCAGCAAGCAGTTGGGTCAGCCAGTTTGCGGCCCCTACAGACCTCGAGTTGGCCTAAACAGGAAGGGGAGGGACTGTAGCCCTCGTATAGACAGGACACAATATGGCCCAACAATTATGCAATCGAACAGAGCCTTCAAAAGCCACGAGGCAGGATGAAAACCAGTGCCGATTTGCCTTATTTTATGAAATGTGGCAATCTTGTGAACATTGTCCTTGTATAAAATCACTATAAGCTAAAAGGTGGACGAGTTTGGGCATGTTCCTGGATTCATCTAGATATAAGCTCAAAGGTGCACATTGTAGCAGTAAGGTGCCTTGCTTAACTACAATGAAGTGGGTCGTTCAAGCTAAACCAAAAGCACACTCGGCATATTTCTAAAAGCTTGGTAGGTCCTCACACATAGAGAGGAGCCAGGGGGGGGGAGAGAGAGAGAGAGAGAGAGAGAGAGAGAGAGAGAGAGAGACGTCTTTTTAAGACTTCTTCTTCCTCAAAATATCTTATTGCTTTTGTTCCTCCCTCCCCTTCCTGCATTGTACATATGCACATGCACATGTACGCATGCGTGTGCACGCATGTACATAAAGGAGTGGGAGCAAGAGGTAGGAAGAGGAAATCTATGCATTGTTTGGAAGTATCTTTGCATCTTTGGAAAGCAAGTGAGGGGGAAGTGCATGCCTCTCTTGTTTTCCCTTATCCTCCTCTCCCCCCTAATTTACTTTATTTGTTTGTATTATTGTATTTAACTTTAAAGAAGGGGGAGGAGAACATTCAGGGCCTTTCTGGAGGCCAAGCAGAGTCCAAACATGTTTTGGGGTTGATTGTGGCAGGCCCAAAAATCATTGTGTTACAAAAAGAAAGAGGGTGAGGAGGTAAACAACCAAACCTAGCTTGTTGGCAAGTGAGGTTCTTTTGGACAATTTTCAAAAAGCTTAATTTTTATTTTCCTCCTTTTTCATTAGTTCCATGGACCAAAGACAAACAAAAGGGGTTTAAAGGAGGTGTAGTGAAACCTTGCATTTCTTTCGTTCAGCTTAACCCAAATAGTATTCTTTTTCTTGTTTCTATTACTACTACCACCTTTGATTTGAAACCGTACATGAAATTGGGATTTCACATGGCTATGCGGTCATCAAGGAGGGCTTGGTAGTTAATAACTTCCATTGTGCAACATCCCCCAAGGGAGTGCCCCACACACATCTCAAGATTTGCATACATAATTTAGTGTGGGACAAGTATTTTGATTTTTATACTTTGTCAAAATATAGAGATCTAGATCTCCAAGTATGAAATTCAAGCTATCTTATTGTTGAATTTCACATATGCATGAGAATAGAAGAGATTCACATATATTAATGGTCCTTCTTTTGTGAATCATCAAGAGAAGACTTACTAACTACTTTACATGCATAAGCAGATAGAGGATTGAAGGGGGGGGGGGGGAGTGCACAAGATAGATAATTGTACACTATCTACACTATTTTGTATTGAACATAAACATGAATATATACATGAATCCTTTAGTATAAGGATTAGAGGTTTGACTCTATGCCCTATATCTATTGTGTAATTTACACCATCGTTAAGACACCCTCTTAAGTAGCGTTGGGTAAGTAGAGGGTGCATGCACAAGATCTTTTTTTGGTTTATGTTTGGCACATATGATAGCGCAACCAAAGAAAGATTGAAAAAATGATAGTAGTGTTTGCATGTTTGAACACAGTGACTTCGTAGTGGAAGTCTGTATAATGAGTAAAACGTAATAGATCTTGTACATAACGTGTATTTCTTAAGTTGTGGATCATCCTTCTCCTTTGGGAGTAAAACCCACAAAATAGGTCGAAGGGATGACGGAAGAATGAAACAAATAAAGTCCACTTGGATCAAAGAGACTGGTGGATTAAAAGATGATTGCCTGAGTGATTGCATGTATGAGTCGAAGTTGAACATGTTAAAGCTTATTATTTTACAAGTCGATATAGACTGTGGAGCTGCTCTATCGGACAATTTGGACACGAAGGTGATTGGTCTTTATATTGTTAGGTCCAATATGAGCCTAGAAGCTTGAAATACAATTGAAAATATATAAGATCTCCTTGAGACATATGAGGTGTGAATGTTGATGTCGGCATACATCTGAAGTTTTGGATTGACCCACTAATTTGTCTAAAAGTACGGATTGTAAACGAAAGCCATAGTGCATCCTAGAATACTGAGGTTCCCCACGCTACTTTGTGGCCAAACTTGGTAATGTGAGGATTGGGGTACGATTGCACTAGTGCATATATATCCTCATGTTGGGTATGATGTGAGAATTGGTGATCATTGATCCAAGTGATCCAATACAACATAAGTGAGCCGATGGTTTAGTGTTTTAATGAATGATCTGTTGATCATTGTTGGTGGAAATTGTGTGCAAGGATATGAGATGCTCCATGTCAAAGGTGAAAGCATCAGTGATGGATGTTGGAATGAAATCACCTGTGGAATTGGATGCATTGTGGCATGTATCTCTGCATGCTGCTACAAATGTGAGAGTCTTATACCAAGGATTGACTTGTTGTAAACTACTATTGAACTCTTGCTACGTATCTCCTTCGGAGTCATAATTGGTGTATCACCAATATGATGTGACTGAATAGCACGATGCTGGAGACTATCTAACGTTGTGTGCTAGAGGCTTACTTGTGGATAGTCGAACGTGTCTATCCATGAGAACATTGTGTGTGAGTTGTCACAATGGGGCTTATGCTCAAGCTGCCGCTTTGGGGCTTAGACTGAACTATCTAGTTGCAATACTCCGATATGCCCTGTCAAAACAATAAGCACGATTCAACTGTGTAGATGTGAGTACCCAAGAACTCTGTGAATCAAGTCACGGTGGAAGAACTGTGTGTGTGCCAAAGATCAAATGATGACAACAGCGTGTTAGGAATAGCCATGAGGCTATACAAGGTTGATGTATGTGTGATGAAAACCATTTCCATTATATGCTTGTCTAGGATTATAGATATTCTCTAAATTATTCATTCTAATACATTTGGGGTTACGTATTAACAAAATTATTGAGCTTTTGCCTTAGACTTCACCAACTTAAAACATGACTGCTCTAAAAAGACTTGGATCTATTAAATTCATATGCACAAAATCTTTTAAAAAGCTCAAAGATCTTGTTGAAAAGTAAAATAGCAAGTACATCAAAATCCTTTGAAATTTGCAAAATTCTTAAAGACATTGTTGAAAAATAAACTCGCAAGCACATCAAAGCCCTTTGATGTGACAATGGAGGAGACTACAAATGAAAAGAAAGTTTTGAAATCTTATTAAAATGAAGCATTTACAACAACTTTCTATATGATGGATAAAGACATGTTACTTGGCAACAATCTATTTGATGAGCTAAGGTTACAATCTTCCAACAACCTATTTGATGAATAAAGGTGCTGATACATTTTTGCAACGTGCTGCTCCTATAAAGGATATCACAAGTGTCAAATCTTTCGCTAATCATTTGAGATTATTTGGCTCACTTGCATATCCTCACATTCTAGATAAACCCAAAAACAAACTTGATGTCAAGTCCATAATATGCATATTCATAGACTATAGTGAAGAGTCCAAAGCGTACGTTCTTAATCGTGAAAATTGATATCTCTAGAGATGTTATCATGTAATGTGTAGCAACAATTGCGGTACTATTTTGATAATTGCATTGTCGGAAAGTAAAAAATGTTCAATCCACTATGACAACACAAAGTAGAGGCAAATTGAAAGCTCAAGACACAACAACAAGAACCATTGAAGAATGAAAGAAATTTGAGATGCTCAATCAAGAAGATGCTCCACAAAGAGAGAAGAGACCAAAATATGGACTAATAGAAGTGACCTTGCATTTATGACCGAGGTCATGGAAATCAAAGAACCTACATCCTCTAGAGGTTCAATGTAATTTCCAAAATGGATGATGACTATAATGCTCTCATGAAATATTTAACATTTTCATTGATGGATTTATTTGAAGCAAAAAAAGTTATTGGTTGCAAATGGATATATAGAATCAAGCTTCATTAAGAAGGAATAGTTCATAAGTGGAAAGATTGCCAAAGGTTATATGCAAGGATATGGAAGAAAATAAGAAGAGTGACTCTCACGAATTAAAACTAAATACATTTAAAACATTGATTGCCTTAACTTCTTAGTTTGACTATTCTACTAGCAAGACCAGTATATAAAATGAATGCTTTTTTTGATGAAGAGATCCACAAGACACAACCAAAACTAGAGTGCTTGGCCAGCTGGGCTCTTGATGAATACTTCTCTCTTTTGCTATCTTGTTGAGGTTCACATGAGTCACGTTGTCAGAAATGATGCAGAAGATTGATGTTCAATTGCATGCAACCTTTTTTAGAGATGTTGTTCATGTCGACAATAAAACGTAGTTTTTCTTTTTTTCAGAGAAAGACAAATTCCTATTCTTTGCATTGTAAGCAAATCTATTGTCATTCCACTTCGAGCGAACGACGAGGAGATGTATTTCAGAAATGTATAAATAATAAATCAAAACGAAATTGAGCCAGAAGCATGCAACTGTGACAAAAATCCAAACCCAAAGCTGCATTGCATGTACGACAAAAGTTCCAGCACCATTTGCAACTTCATTGGATCCCTTTTTTCGAAGGCACAAATGTTTATTTTTTGGGTCAAATTATGTTCCTACGCTTTAGGAAATAGTACTTCCGCGCTCTGGCCGGATGGCCCTCGAGCGTGTTGTAACCTAATGGACCTACTGTGTTGTGGCTCCTTATGTAGTACTGCTCTAAAGTTCGTGCTTTGTCTACGGTGTCTGTTGTTTCCAAAACTTTGATTTCGAAATTTTCTTCGAAGGGCTTGTAATGTTGCAAGTCCTCTTTCATTTTCGTCGGTGGTTTTTTATTGTGCTGTTTGATCCTCCGCGGCAGGTCCGTCGTGCTCCCTATGTACTTTCTGTTGTTGGACTTGCACTTGATGCAGTAGACGACGAGGCTCGCGCGATTCCCTTGCGTGGGCGCTTCAGTGGAGGCTCCTCCTTCATCTCGAGGCTCGCGTCTTTCAATGTCGTACCTGCGTAAACATTGACAATTACGTTAGTCATCGAGGTTTTCGGTCTTTTTTTTTTCGTTTGACGTCCATAATAGAATGCATTTATTTACTTGCCCTGGTTTTTCTCTGTTGCCGTGAAAGGATCGTTTCCAATACCGAAGCGCTCCTCGTATAAGTCCCTATCGAAAATATACGTAAGCTTCTCCATTGTCGTCACCGGGTGCGTCGCGTCGTGCGTCCCTCCAAATTGTTCCATGAATTGTTCGAGTATAGCCGTTGCTTGATCGCGCGTCGTGTCCCTCAGCAACTCCAAGGATACGTTGTACCCGTAATGCAGCAGCTCACACGCATACGCTGTGATCCCTTTCGTCTTCGTGTCTAGTAGCTTTTGCCCCTCCAAACTTTCCATCATCCTATCGGTCTCATCGAACTCAATGTCAAGCTCGACAAGGATCTCTTTAAGGAGTCCTGCAGGAGAAGTGCAATCCAGGATGAGTATGTTGTTCTTGCAACTCGTTAATTCTGTTTCTCAACTGTTGCGGTTTTTTTTAATTTTCGGAAGCATTACGCACCATTTGCGAATCTCAAGCCTCCCGGCTCTCTTTTAGCTGGCAAACGCCTATTGCAGTTGTCAATGAAGTCGCGTAGTTCCGCATACGTGTTGAAGCCGTTGATGTAAGCTCCCGGACGTTCTCCTGCATTGTTTGCTAGCCGGAATTGCTTTGTGGTTAGGAAGAACCTCCTCTTTGCTGGTGGAGGTTTTGTTGCCTTCGCGTTAGCGCAAATAGCTGCTTGCAGGCACGACTTATTACACCATCTTTTCAAATGAGCCGTCTTTTTAAATCTTCAAGAAAAAAAGATTCTTTCATGCTGGTGGAATTTACCTTGTCTGCGTCCATGTCTTATGCTGCAATGTCCCGAGCTTTATGATTCTCTGCACCTGTTCTCGACAACAGACAAGATATTAAAACCATTTTCCTTGCACGCATGTTTGACGCAACATATTCATGACTTGCCTCTGCCTTTTTCAATCTCTGGTAGTGAATACCTTTATGCGCGTGGTTGTGTTGTCGGCTGTGAGCACTCTCGTGGAATTGGTCTGAATATGTCTGGATGTGGGTAATGTAGTATGCGTAGCCTCGTTCTCTCAGTCACTCTGGACAACATCACGTATGCCAGGCCAGGGGCAAACACTCCTCGGAATATGAGCAGCGCTTTGTTGGATATGGTTGCGCCTTAGGATTTGTGTCCCGTGATAGCGTATGCTAGGGTCAGTGGAAATGTGGACTTGTGGAACCATTTTCCATTTATTGCCTTTCGCTGATGCTTCGAGCGTCGTAATGTGAGCACGGCCGCTGTTGTGTCCACGACGACAGTGATACCGTTGATTTCCCCCCTGCTAGTTGCATTGATGCTCTTGATTTTGCACATTGCTCCATTTGCGGCACCTATTGCGAGGTCGATGTTTTCCGTTATCATTGCCTTCGCCCCCACGCAAATTTTTCCTATCTCGTTGAAGCTTTTGTCCTCCAACCATTCTTTGAGAGCTGGTTCGCTCGCGGCGTTACTGTGTATTTGAACATGCACAATCGTCTCGGGAGTGTTGAATTTCTCCACAAGCTCATCGTTGAAGGTAGCGACATCGACTCTGTGTGTGCAAATGATGGTTGTTTCGGCATCGATGAAGTGGCATGCACCTTCCTTGTCGACAATGCACTGCCCCAAACAGTCGAAAATCTCGTCAGTTGTGGGCGTCCTGAGTCTTATGGTATGCAAGAATGCGAGGAACGGCATGTCTCGTGCATGTCGCACCGAGAATTGCATGTGGTACATTTTCGCTGCAGGCCAGTGCGCGGAGGACGTGATGTGGCACGGCTCGCAGAGATCCTCGCGGTGTTTGCAGACTGGCGGTAATTGTGCCAGGTCACCAAAAATTATCAGCATTTTGTGTCTGAATGGCTCATGCAATGTGCCATTAGTGACATTGACGATTTGTCTTACCACGAGATCGAAAGTCATCCTTGTTAGCATGGACATCTCGTCAATGATGATCGCGTTGGCTTCCTTGATTGCGAGGTGTCGCTCATCCGTCTCATGGATGTTCAGTGGATATTGACTGCTGCGCACAGGGATCTTGAATTGGTAGTGTACAGTGGTTGCAATCCCGCTCAGCCGCGTCGCAGCCGCCCCTGTTGATGCACAGAGTATTGCCGTTTTGTTTTGCGCTACCAGATGTGAAACATAGTACCGTATCAAGAAGCTTTTGCCGCTACCTGGTGTTCCATAGACAACGTGTAGCCCCGAGCTTGTTGAAGCCAGGCTTTCGAAGACTCTTTGTTGTTCTACTGTCAATGCGGCATTGGCGACGGTGCGAAACTCGGCCATTTTTTGCAACATCCTCGCGCGTGTTGGCCCCTCGACGGTTTGCTGGTCGATGTTAGGCGCTTCCATCAGGCAGTCTCGGATGATCGCAACCTTTTGCAATATCATATTGATCAACTGGTCCGTGTGGTCAGTCGCTAGCAAGTTCCTTTGCGTGTATTCGGTCACATACATCTCGAGGTCCTCGTTGCTCAATATGAGGCCGCGCATTTGGCATTCAACAAAGTAGGATCCAGCTGTGTTGGCAGGTGATATGAGCTCCGTTTCATTCCTGAAGCTGAGTTTTCGCAAGAGCAAGTTGTAGAAGTACCCCTCTGGTTGATGTCCAGGGTGGTAGTCAGTGAATCTGACTACTCGCTCACATTTTGCGATCCTGTTGCCGAAGAGGTCAAGACCGATCGTTCCACGTTGCGTTTCCTTGGGCTTTCGTATCACATATTGCCTATGGTAATTGTAGAACGTGCTCTCCTCGATGACGCTCGGTCTCCCGCAGTATATGTCGACCGGGTGCAGGGTGACGTTGTTGTTTCGCGAGACGATGTGTTGTCTTAGAGATGGTGGCGAGGAGTCGACATAGTGAACGGTCTCGCTCCTTGTGATTGTTGGTATCTGCATGTAGTTTAGCGCGGCCTCTGTTGGAGAGGTTGGTTTTGATAGGAGGCTCGCGGCGATGAGTTTCAGCTTTACCTCGTCGAGATGTTGCAACCCCAAACGTGAGGCGTCTTCTGAACGGATGTTCAGTTTGCCCATTGGTTCAGATTTCATCGCGTACTTGAGGAGGTAGTGAGAGATTGAAGAGTTTGTCACCCGCTGTATGTTCATGTGCGCACCCCACAACAGTAACATGGAAGGGTGGTAGGGGACGACGTTTCGGTGCTCATGTCCCGGCCGGTAATACAACCAACGTTGCGTTAGAGGGTCGAGGATGGGTTCATATTCTGGCTGTGTTGCGAAAGGGAAGCCGTGCTTGCAACTGTGGTGTGACGGTCTGACGTAGCACGCTTTCCTGCATACATGCGATTGCTTCCTGAGAACTAGTTCTCGCAGCCTTGTGTTTCGAGGATCCAGGGCCTCGTCCCTGGGGACGTAAGCTGCAATCTCATTTGCAATTCGCTGACGGTCATCATGGTGGACCCACAATATGACATGGGCGTGTAGGGAGCCCCTGTTTTGTATCTCATAACGAACGACATGGTGTTGTATTCGGCCAAGAAGACCGTCGGATGAAAGCAAATGCTTGCGCACGAACATGTGGAAGCGTGCATGGAAAAGTGCCACGCATTCAACAGGACAGTCCTTCCAAGTGAATTGCGCATTATAATGCGTTGCGATGCTCTCGATCACATTAATTTCTTGCCACCGTGTATCGGTGACCTCGTCTGCAGTGAATGTCAGAAAGAAATCTGGGAGGCCCCAAGCATCGACCATTGTTATGAGGTCCTTCAGTTGCCGTCGATGCCACGATGGGGACCCCGGCATTGTTGATGGCATGCTGTAGCGAAGCACGTGTCTCATTGCATCTTCATCGGTCGTGGCAGGGTTGGCTTTCCTATATTGGTCGATGTCTCGTTGCAAGCATGTAGAGTTGCTTGAATTGGCAATCATCACTGCCTGTTTTAACTGGAACATGATCAACAGGTACGGCTTGTAGAGCGTGTAGATAGAGAATAAGGTGCATATTCTCATTTTCACATAGTTGCTGAATTGTATGCAGCCATCATAGTAGCCCCGTCCGAAAGGGAACAGGAAGGGGAACACTGCTGACTCCATGGTTATGTCAACGCACGCACTGCCAGCTGCTGCTACTCCGTCGACGTGGAATGAAGCGACCCTCTCTGAAAGCATTTCTGTACCCCGTAGCTGTATGGAGGCAAACTCATGCTTGTCCCTTGCATCAAAGGCGTGACGGTTCGCACGGTCCACCATGTTTTGCAAAAGCAGGAGCTCAGGCTGAGATTCCGCTATTGACATTAACTCGAAGGGAGCTGTCTCATCGTGTAGTTCCAAGATACCTGCAATGGTTTGAGGACTCAAGATGCACATACCCATCTTGATGTCCGCACGCTCTGCTAAAGAATTGTACTTGCGCAATATTGGATTGTTCTCGATGTTGTATGCGAGCACACCTGACAGCTCGTTCGTCACGATTTCTTGAGCTGAGCTTAGTGGGACGTTTCGCCAAGATATCAGAGGATTGTCTAGAAGTGACCTTCGATCGAGTGTGCCACGAGCAATCGCATTTGCAGTCGTGGTAACTGAAATGGATACATCTATGATGCTTAGCAGTTGCGTGTGGAGGTGGTTTGTTTTAAGCAACTGCCGAGAGTACTGTGGCATCAACCGCACAATGTATCTGCTCCACTGGGCATCTCGTGTGCAGCTTTGGCATTTCCAGTAAGTCACTTGCATGCCCATATTCTCGCAGGCATCCAAAAGTATCATGTTTCCGAGTGCGGCGCTGTGGCTTGAGATCCCTATGCCTTGCGAAGAAACGATCCTTTGGTTTGCAGACACTAGCGTGGTTATGCCACAGACACCGCAGATTTGAAGGCTAGAGAAAATAGCCGCGCAATTACTAACCCATTGCTTGTATCTATCTGCGATGGTCAACCACGATGACGTAGCTGGCCTCAAGGACATCTTTCTTGATGTTATATCAAGTTGAATAGCTCGATCTCTGGCTGCTCTGAGCGTTGACGAATGGTCATGTTCGAAGGAGTTTCCGGTGGTCATTTCTACATCGTGACATGAATCGATGTCTTATGTTCGGGTTTAAAAACCTACATGGATTAATAATAAAAACCATCCGAAACTTTGCTACAATTTCACTCACGTGATTTTGTCTAAACGCAACAGGAAAAACAAAATGGACTGAACCTCTATCTTTAGAAGGTGAAAGAATTGATAAAATAACTTGAATCAAGCAAATACATTTTGTTGTGCGTACCTTTAGGAGAAGACACTCGTTTGGAGGCTGCAAACATCTCGAAAACAGAAGTGTTGCAGACATGATTAGTATGTTGGTCGAACCAAGCAAATGTAATGTTCCCTTGCAGAAACAGAATGTGCGAAGAAGTGTGCGTGCTCAAGATGAGGAGTTAAAAAAAAAAAAACCATACGTAATGTATGGTGGAGAGCCGGCACATGTCTCTCCAAAAATTATATATCATAGGGGAACGTGCCATCCCCCCGTTTCGAATAGTCACCTCCAGTGTTGGAGGTGTAGCGCATTAATGCGGACCAGAGCAACAGACGGTGCAGAAACATTTCAGAATTGAAATGACCGTACATTGTACTTACGTGGAGTATCCTTTCTGACGTCCATAGCTCGACGACAAGTGGCCTATTTCTTTGCTGGAGTATTGGAATCTGAAAAACAATCATGATTAGTCAATATGCATTCCTCGTGTTCAGCATGTTTGGATATGTTTGTTAGCATATGTGCAATTTCCTAAAGATGATAAAGTCAAGCAGAAAAGCTATACACAATCCAACGTTAGACATCGTCCGTGTGCTGATATCTATCTCTTGGAGGCTTAGTTCCTTTAGTAATTATTTGTCAATGCTGCGAGCTTGTAGCGACCTAGAGAATGTCAAAATTTCTCATCAGCGTTTTGGTACTTTTGTCTATCGACCTATATGCACTATTGATTGGAAATTGTGAGTTCAATTTCCACTAACCTCCGCGGGTGCTCACGAAGAAGGGCTCAGGGTATCTACATGCTGTTGAGCCAACCCGTTGCTTGGCCGCACACCCTCTTTTGTGACCTCGGTGATCCGACAAGTAGCCATCTCCTCGCCTTGGTTGAGGAGAGGTTGAAGGGCTCTCGCTAAAGTCCCATGGCTTCAAAGATCTGACAATAGAGTCGAAGAAAGAGATGGAGACCAAAGCGATTAAGGCTGAAGAGGTCACCGAAGATTCTGTCACTACTCAAGAAGCACAACAGAGTGTATGAATCAGGGAATGAGCACAACAGAGGAGGTTGAAGGGCTCTCGCTAAAGTCCGTGCCTTCAAAGATCTGACGATAGAGTTGAAGAAAGAGATGGAGACCAAAGCAATTAAGGCTGAAGAGGTCACCAAAGATTCTGTCACTACTCAAGAAGCACAACAGAGTGGATGAATCAGGGAATGAGCACAACAGAGGAGGTGAACGTGGATGAATCAGTGAAGAATCTATTGGTTGGGAAGGCTCCTGAAAAAGCTATGGGCGCTATGGAGATAACAAAGAAAGGAGTTAGGTCTGCAGAATACATGTGGGATATTTCAAGCAGACGGACGTAGAAATACTGTGAACGATGCATGAGAGACTACGACAGAGAGTCAAAGATACCCGTCAAACATGTCGCTTACACAAAATCAATGCAAACAAGCAGCAGCTTGTTTTGAGAGTCTCAGATTACACAAGGTTGGGACAATCCCGTGCCCAAATAATCAACTAGGAGTGGCACGAACACCGCTCAGCAGAGGCAAGAGGAAGGCCTCAAACACAGGTGCCAAAGCTCAGGGTGCTGAATTTTGGATACCGCACAGACAATGGGGTGTCATATCTATGGGTGGAGGCAGTTCCAAGGCGTGGATCGAGGCAGGTCGACCCAGATGAGGGGATTTTGAGAGCTATCACGGTGGAACGCAGCTATCCATATAATGTCTCCAAGAGGTTCGAATGCATAGCATCTGATTGAAATGCAAAGGCCAAGCAATTGAACAAGGGTGATGCCATCGAATTGTGACGTTCGAGAACCAAAGGAAATTTGAGAGATTAGCATCACACGAAAACTCAGAGGGTCGCATCAGCGCAGTTCTACCATCGTTGTTCCGCTTTCGGAACAACTTTAAAACCCTGTCAACCTTTAAAAACTCTTGCAAGACTCACTCTCTACTGCCAGATGAAGCTGGTGCCAAGGCCCTCCGCATTCTCGTCGTATGGGCAAAACAAGCAACGGAAGCGTCAAGCTGAAGCACTGATCCTCCTACGTCTCTCTCGCTTTCCCTGCCTGGTAGCAGCATTAAGAGGATAGAGGCTTGGGTTCCATTACAAAAGCAGACATTGATCCGCAACAAGCTTGCCCTTTCGGCCATACGCGATCAGAGGAGAAGGAAAAGCATTGGCTGACGTCTGTGCCCAATCGCCCAGTGGAGAAGATCACGTCTCCTGTAATCTCTTGTGCAACAACAGCATCCTATGATTCCAGTGCTACCAGGGGGAGCTGCGGAATTTCTATAGCAAGATTCCCAATTCGCTGCGGAATGGTTGTCTACGAAACAGGTATTCCCTACATGGATTGGCAAGTAACATCCGCGGTGTCCTACTACTACCCCCTTGACGGAAGTCCTCATAATCATGTCTTCCACTTCCGTGTGCATCATTATATAGCTTGCCTTCCAAATCTTCGATACAAACTGCAGAGTCACACTAAGCAATCAGGCCACCAATCTTCGATACAAACTTTAGAGTTACACTAAGCAATCAGTCCACCACTTGCTGAACATTAACCTTCCTCCGAAACCATGGTCGTTAGCACTACGTCGCCTGCCCACAGAACCACCTACGATGGAGAGTTCAACAGGCCAGGAATGAGCACAGGTCTATTTCGATTTTTTTCTCAACTTCGCTGTTGGTTTTAAGCAGTATTTAAGCTCTCACACAGCATTTGCAAATATAGCTCTTGTTCATGTCGATCGGGAGAAGGCTAATGCCTACATTGCAGCGTGGGAAGAGAAGGAAAAAGTCGGCACTAACAATAACTGAGTTTGATCTCGCTCTCGACAAATGCAATAGAAGAGACGAAAGAATATTGCTTCATTGGAACAATGGGAGCCGCAAATTGAATGCGATTTCCAAGGCGTGGTATGCTTTCGTAGAGATTTGACAAGTAGACTATCGTTCCACCCCTTGTTTCTTTGGGACATCGGGTACGAAAAGGCTCTCGGCAAAGTCCATGCATGGGAAAGCACAAAGCAGGCAGTGGCAGAAACAAAGATGATGCAAAACCAGGTAAGATCTCGTGTGATTGGGGTCTTCAACGTGCTCTAAACGTAGCATGGAAAGCGCAAAGCAGGCAGTGGCAGAAGCAAAGATGACGCAAAACCAGGTAAGATCTCGTGTGATTGGGGTCTTCAACATGCTCTAAACGTAGGGGAATTGCGGGTAACAGTTCCAGGTTTGGTGCAGGAGGTGCTGGAAAGGAAGAGGGTGGCAATAGTGGAGAAGATGAGAAACGATTTGGCAGAACTTCATAGGGTGGCGCAGGAGAGGAAGGCACGAGCGGAGGCGAAGAGGGCGCAAGAGTTTGTGAGCATAGAGGAGGCGGCAAACAGATATCGATCGACGGGAGAAACACCGGCCAAGAAATTTCTATGCTTTAAGGCCGATGTCTGATGCAGAAACATTTCAAAAATTCATTAACGATTACTTCTACGAAGCCGGAGCTGAGGCATACACGCCACTTGATAAGGAGCCGAAAGTTCGCGAGTGGGCTTTGAAGGTGCACTCTTACGTTGTTTTTGTTGCAGCTCGCCAGAGAAGTCGCACCAAACGTGAAAGAAGAGCCAGAACAGCACACTCTACTGCCTCTGCCAAAGCCCGTGATAATCTACGTTGTTTTTGGCTTAGGTTCGTCTGTTTCACCTATATTTAAAGGTTTTGCCTTGGCTTTTTACGCAGTTGGCTTTTTACTCAGCTTTTCATGGGCTTTTAGAATTTAAAAATCTAAGGGTGTACATTGTGCCATGTGGAAGCACAGGATTTCAGAATTTGAAAAAACGTCCTAGTGCTGGCCAAGTAAAGATACTGTGTCAATAGAATGGAAAACAAAGTTTGCAAATTGTGAAAATCATTATATGGATTAAGACATGCTCGACATGCATGGAACAAAATGGATTTTTAATTATTGGACTCATATCTTTCACTATGCTTCAAGAATATAGGACAAGACATGGTTCTTGCTATATGTTGATGATCTCATCATCATAGGTTTGGAATCATGTTGACATAGGGGAAATACACCTAGAAAGTCTTAAAGTTTCTCATTTTCACGATCATAAGCCACTAACAACTCCCACAAAATCTAACATAAAGATACCAACTCATTAAAAATCTCTTGATGTAGACTCTCAATAGTATGTGATAACCACAAGGTCAAATATCACTTATTTAATTAGGTGCTAAGGTAATTTATGCAAAGTCACAGGATGAGTCATCTTCATGTAGAAAAGAAAAATATTAGATATCTCAAAATCTCAAACACGATAGGCTATTAGATCTCAAATGCTTTTTATATATGAATGCTAATAAGACTACTAATATCAATGATAAATGATGTATAATTTCTAATTTCTTTAGTCTTGAATCAATAACCTTAACAGGGAAAAAGGAACAAGCAACCAAGTGTGATCTTATCAACAGAATAGAAGCAAAGTATAATGGATCTATGTGAAGAAATATGGTTCAAAGAAATTCATTTAGAGATTAAAATTCCTTTAGGTTATCCAATGTTGAACCTTGAAACTAACATCCAACTGAGATCAAAGGTGAGTGCTCTGGCTAAAGTCAAAGGGTAGTCTAGCTTCTAATCAAGGAGAAAGTGGATCAAGAGGGTGAAGGACCAAACGAAGGGGACAACAAGTCGTACTCGCCCGTCAACATTACTTAGTTCTCGTAGACATCATTAGAGGACAAGCAAGGTGGTGCTATGCAACAAGGTGAGGTGGCAAAGGAACCTGGATGTTAAAGTGTTGCACCTGTTGCCATAAACCCAAAGAAATTTTCTTTTTTATTCCATGACCATACTACCACTTCATTTAGCATGTCCCAAAAAATAAATGGCACCCACCCCTTCTAACAATAAGGAGTTTCAAACCATTGTAAATGTGGTGGATAATACCCACTATGAATTTCTGTAGGAAGATCGTGCATAGAAGGTTCTAGAATTCTAGGAATTAAAGTCATTCTCACTACCAAGAAACCTTGTGTGTGTGGAGTGTAGTTGTGAGCCATATGTATTCAACCACCATTTGGCCAAGTAATAGAAGAGAGTCTTTATTCCAATCATTCCACATTGTTTTCCTCTCTCTTTCAATTCATCGTTTCATTTTTCATTATGTGTTCCCCCCTTACCCCATGCTTCAATTTCACATTTGGTTAATGAAAGTGACACCCTTGTTGTTATCTAGAAAGGTTAATCACCTAACATGCTTGGATGTAAAGGGCCCACAGGACTAACTAAGGAAACAACACGCATCAACATGATTCAATGTTAACCTTTGGTGATCATGCTAGGGATTGTGAAGTGGTTTGCACTGGAGAAACCACAATTAGATGCAGTGAATGACACAGACAATAGATGTAGGAATCAGATGTCAAATAACAAAGAGAAGAGTGGATCACTAGAATCACCATCACCAATGCTGAACAAAGAGGGGAGGAAGGAAGTGACCAAGAAACTTAAAGAACCCCACCTCAGTGAATTTGAGCAAACTTTGGCAAGAACAAGGAAGCAGATCCTGATCACTATCACAAGGAAGAAGACTGGAATGAGCTTACTAAGCAAAGATGGAAAGAAACAAAGACATTCCACCATCCATCTTGTCCCATGACTAATTCATAGGACAAGAGGGAAAGAATCCTTGATGTGCATCCCTACCACCAACAAATCCATCAAATGGTACAACCAGTACCCCGATGAACACTTTACCACATGGGATGAGTTGAAGGCTTATTCCTAAAAAGGTTTTGGCACAATTCAGAAAGGAAGATGTATTAATGAAGCTCATCTACCTCAATTTAAAAAAAGGAGAATTAGTGTACCGCTTTCCAACACAAATGAGGGTGTTGACCAACGAGCTTGACAACACACAGGATGTCTAAGGGAGTAGAGCTACACAATGTAGTCATTAAGTACCTAGTGAGATGTATGATGAGTTAATAGAGTGATTGCAATCAAGAAGGGAACAAGAAAGCATGAAAAAAAGAAGCAAATGCTGGTTCAAGAATTGAAGATTGAATGAAGATGAAGAAGAACAAGTGGTGATAAAAAAGGGGATCAAAGTTGACGAGGAGGAGTTCAAGAAGCTTCTAAAAGAGATGGGCATTGAAGGCAACCTAGAAAAGGGAGAGGCTTGGTGCCACAAGTACAAAACCGATGGTTACAGAGCAAATGAATGTTGATTAGGTAGATATTGTAACATCTACAGCAATCATTTGAGCCACATGAGTGGAGCAAGATGTGTGAAGACCCTAACAAGGGGAAAGAACAAAGAGCAACAACACTGCATGCTAATTCAATGGCAAAGAAGGACACTAGAAGTGCAAATGCCATTGAAAGAAGCACCTCGACATGCTACAAAGGCATGCGACCAAGATGACCACATACCATAAGTAGGCATGGTATTGATATAGGTGGATATGATGTGGTTGTAAAATCAAAGGAGAAGCCCAAAGAAACCAAGAGACCAAGGGTTTTGTGAGAAGGAAGAAAAGAAGATAGAGAAAAAGATAAGCCACAAGCTCAAGCAAAAAGAACCACTCATCGAAGTGGGAGAGCCATCGAGTGAAGGATCAACTGATAGGAATAAACAAACAAAAGAAGGAGGGCAACAAACCTAAGAGCAAAGATAAAGCCGAAATAGTAGTGGAGCTAACGTAGATAAACTTAAGCACAAGGAGAAGTTCTAAGAACTAAATATGATGATCTTATGCATTCAACTAATGGAACTCACTCCCTATTGTGTGAAATTCTTCTAGAGTCCAATCATGGATCATTGACTTGTAACCACACCCCTCACTTCAAGGATAGACGTGATTGAGATGGTGACCTTAGACAAAGAGGTGCCCATGATTGATGTGAAAGTCCAGAATTGTACAGTGGAGGGTTGAACATCATTTCTAACAAGTTGCTAAAGAGGCTAACGTTGAAGATGGAGAGAGTGTTGGAGGAAGTGGAGAAGGAGGAGGAAATGGAGATGGAAGTATAGGAGGTGGAGGAAATGGACAACGATTGGTGGAGGAGGAGTAGAAGGTGGAAATAAAGGTAGAATGGAGGATATGGACGAGGAGCTAGTGGTGGTGGAGGAAGTGGAGGAGGAGGGAATGGAGGAGGAGGAGGAGGAGGAAATAAAGGTAGACATGGAGGATATGGAGGAGGAGTTGGCAGTGGAGGAGGAGGGAATTGAGCTAAAATTGGAGGAGGAGGAGGAGGAGATAGAGGGGGTGCAAGAGCAGCAAACGGGAAGGAGGTGGAAATGCAAGAGGTGGAGGAGTTTGTGATGGAGGAAGTGGATGAGGTGGAGGAAATGGGGGAGGAAGGGAGAGGAAGAGAAAGTAGTGTGGATAAAGGAGGAGGAGGAGCAGATGAAGGACATAAATCTATGAAATGAAGGAGGAGGAAATGGGGGAGGAAGGGAGAGGAAGAGAAGTGGTGGTGGTAAAGGAGGAGCAGATAAATGACATAGATCTAGGAAATGGGGGAGAGAGTGGAGGAGGTGATGGTACATGTGAGAAAGGTCAAAAGGAGAGGGGGGGATACAAAAAATGAAGGGGCAAGGAATGAGATTGGGGTTGGGGTATAGAATGTGGGGGGAGGTGATAAGAATTGATGAGGGGATAGGGATTTGTAAGTGGGGGTGGCAAGGAATTTGAGGGAGGGTGAACAACAAGAGTTTTTCATGACTAATATTCAATCTACTTGAACTTTGGATGGGTATGCCAAAACATCAAGCAACAAAGAAAAGTGCACACTATACCCATATCTTGACTTAAAGATATTGTTCAAAGCAAGATTGTGATGTTATAACTATTATAACAAGGGTTCTATGCTAGAAGGGTTTATGCTAGAATTCAGTTAAGATTGGCCATAATTGGAAGCATTTTCATTCTCCTTGTCCTTAAGTGATTTATCCATGATAGTTTTTTAAATCTTCCTTCCTTGCAAAAGCTATATGTGCATAGGATGATGAAAATTGGAGCTATTATGGCTCCTTTGAATGCAATGCTTGAGTTGGACAAGGAGTTCCCATGGAACTCTATCAAAATTGATGGTCAATCCAATGATGCGAGAGAGAGGTGCAGGTAGTGCATAAATTGTAGCCTTCCATCCCATGGCTGGGAGTACCTCCTTCTATGAAGAACTCATGACCTCTCTCTATCTTCCTGAGTGTGGGAATGATCTTGAGTGTGGGGAGTAGAAGCCCTCTTAGTAGAATGTTCCCCCACTTGCATGTATATGACTTTTTCCCTCTCTTTCCCCTCTTGATGGAAAGGGCTCAGGCAGGGATTTTGAAGCCTCTTGAGTAGTGCAACTCTCAACTCACAACCTTTAGTAGTTCTCTTTGTAATAATAGGAGTGCTAGCCAGATCGGTAGGTGGTTTATAGTGTAGTAATGATCATATTTGCAAATCTTTGTCCTTGAAGGTAGCCAATAGACTAAGTTAGCATACCACTATATGTGATCCTCTACATGTTAACGTTGGGTTCATTGCTTGGAGGATTGCATGAGCACCAAATTTCTTTTGTACTTTGATATTACTAAACCCCAAGTACAAATCTTGATAGTTGGGCCATGAATCCCATACTTAGGAAAGTAGGTGGAGATCTTGGTACTACATAGTATGGGTAGATCTCTACATGAATTCAGGCTCTACTATTTGCATCGATGGACTTGTCCTTCTAAGACATGGTCATTGTATCTATGCCTACTCTACTAGTGGATCTAGCCCAATCACTAATATTTGTTGATGTGGGGTATATTTAGACATGATGTGGAATCCGATCATGATTGAATGACATGGCATTAGAGTTTGGGCAAATCACACATTCACCGACTCTCAAGCTTGAACACATGGCATCAAGAGGATTGACCCATAGATGAGAGCCAAGATTTCCCATCAAATCTAGGTCTATAAATGATCTATCAATTCAAGTCTTACATATGACTTCTACGGTAGCTACCTTCATGCATGCCCTAGAGGCTTTTTTGGAGCTAATATGGTATCATATCATGAGTCAAATGATGTGGCATCAAATCCTAGGTCAAATGACATGCTTGTTGGGGCTTGAACACTTGGCATCCAAAGTTTGAATCAAGATGATTGACCCATGGATCTAAACCAAGATTGCCCACCACGAGGTCTATGGAGGATCTACCAATTTAGGTCTTTGATATGACTTAGACCTTGGATCTCAAGCATTGAGATACTTTTTTATTATTTGATTATGAAGTCGATGGAGTTTGATATGCTAGCTTAGAATATACACCTTCATGCATGCACCAGAGGCTTCAATTTTTGTAAATCATTCAAAGCTAAAATTTTGTGAATGAGGGTGAGGATTTGAAAAATGGTATAGAAGTGTGTCAATGGGAGTATTGAGAGCAAATAAAGATTTTGAGATGGAAGAGAGTGGTGGAAGTAAAGAAAGATGTTAAGATGGAAGAGGGGAAAGGTGAGAAACATGAGTCAAGCTTTAGTGCTGAGTATGAAGACTCAAAGGATCATGCAAGCTCAATGGATGATAGTTTTGCATTGACAAGCTTGAATGGATGAGGTGGGAAAGAGCCAAGAAATCAAGATGAAGAGCATGGGAAGCATGTTGTGGAGAAAGACATGAAGATGCAAAGGGTGAAATGTTACAACTGGCTTAATGCCACATCACAAAAGGCTCAAAGCCTAGCCTAGATCATTGGGAGTAAGTGGGATAGGACTAGGGTTTAGACTTGAAAATCCAGATAGTGAGCTCTTTTCATAGTATGCTCCAAATGTTGTACAAGAGAGAACCCTACTGTGCGACTCCTATCCATTTTATGGTCCAACAATTATAATGGGTGATTTTAACATCTTTGATTTTAACAGGTGGAAGAGGCTGGAAAGTGTGGTCAAGTGCAGTGAGATCTGTGCTTGGCAAAATCTTAAGTGGGCTTTTGAGCTCAACTTGATCTCTCAAAAGATACCTCCTTTATATGGAGCAATATTCACATAAGGGAGAATCATAGAAGGGCTAGGATAGATAGGGTCTATATGTCTAAGTTGATAAGTGATAAGTTCCTTATGTGTAGGTGTAGTTATCTTTTTCTCGCTCCTTTGTTGATGAATTAATTACAAAGGAGAATCATAGAAGGGCTAGGATCGATAGGGTCTATATGTCTATATGTCTAGAATCAAGCCTAGCCTAGATCTTGCTCGATGCCACATCATCAAATGATTTAAGGTCACATCATCGATCCACCAATGCTAGGCTACATTGTAACTGCAGGGGCACTTTTTTTGCCATATCATCATAGACCCAAAGCTTAGATTTGGCTCGATAAGCACTCATAGCCACATAATCAAAGGCTTGAAGACCTTCCTAGATCTAACTTGATGCCACATCATCAAATTTTCAAAGGCCACATCATCAATCCATGGATGCTCTTGGTTGAGGTTTTGCTTTCATGGCCACATCAATGACCTTTATCACATCATTGATTATCTTAGATTTGGTTTGAATGATACTTTTATGGCCATGTCAGTGGATTCCATGCTAGTGCTTCCCTTTCAGCAGTCTTGGGCTTTGAGAACCTATCCATCAACATTTTTTTGAAAACTTGAAACCATTCTTTGTGCAGAAGTTGAGAGACGGGTATAATTGTTTGTTGTGTATATCACATGGATATATTTTACATCAAAGACACAGTAAATTGCATTTGCTCCCCAACATCTAGGGTTGCATAGATTGTCCTATAACTGGGATTGTGATATCTAATTTTTTAAAGATGGTTCACATGGATATCATACCTATGAGCATGAATATAACAGTTTGACATAGATATGGGAGTTTTATCTTTGTCCTAAACCTTTTAAAATTGCTTTGCATCATCTAAAGTGTCTTAACAAAGCTTGTTTGTACTGTGGCATGCTTAGGATGCCTTTAAGTCCTCTAAATTTTATTCCTTAGATAAGACAATTCAAATAAGTGCATGAAAAGTTTATCTGATTGTCTTAATCATTGACTTAGCTAAAAACTACACTTTCAAGGAGAAAAATGAGATTCAATCCAAGTATTAGTACTTAGACCAATGTACCATTGTTGTCCACATATGAGAATGAGCAAGAGTTAGTTGCAATCACTATTGGTGCTAGTTGCTATTACTAGCCATTAACTATCACTAGCATTACAACCTTATGCTCAATTAATTCTTAGTGGACTAGTACTAATTGCTAACAGTGCTAGTTTCTGTTACTAGTAGTCACTAGCAATAACTTTTAGTTGTTAATTCTTAGTGGACTAGTACTAATTGCTAATAGTGCTAGTTGCTGTTACTAGTAGTCACTAGCAATAACTTTTAGTGCTAGATAGTGCTACTAGTTAGTGCTATTTAGTGCTCATTAGTGCTAGTTAGGGATACTTAGTCACTAGCAAGCACTATCAATCACTAGGAGGTGGGAAATCACTATTTGTCACTACTACTAGCACTTACTAGTTGTCATTATTAGTAGCACTAGATTCTTATGCTCAATTAATGTAAAGACAACTAACAGTGTGTGCTAGTTAGTGCTAGTTGGTTGTTAGTAGGAGTTCAAAGTTGGAAGTAACAAAACAACCCACCTGCTCATGACTACTGGTGAGTGACTACTATTACTAGCAATCACTAATAATCGCTATTAGTGCTAGTTGCTACTACCAGTGCTTACTAGTAGTCCCTACTAGTAGCACTTGATTCTTATCTTCAACTAATATCTAAATAATTGAGAATGAGTGCTAGATAGTTCTAGTTGCTATTAGTAGAAGTCCTCGAAGCTAAAAGAATAAAAAGTATGCGATGGAAAGGTATCCTTGAAGCAAATTATGTGATTTTTCAAAAGATATACTTCTGATGTCATAGTGGACTCTCCACAAAAACTTCCCTTAAAGTCTTAAGTTCAAAATTGGGAGTATATCAATAGCCTACCCACTAGGCATTGCTATAACTAACAACCACTAGCAATCACTCTTAGTGTGACTTGCTATTACTAGCACTTGCTATGACAATCAGTGTGAGTAGCACCACATTTATGCTCAATTAGTTTATAGATAACTGGTAGTGAGTGCGACATAATGGTAGTTGCTATTAGTAGAAGTCCTTGAAGCTAAGGTAATGGAAAGTATGTGATGGAAAGACATCCTTGAAGCTAAGGGATGGAAAGTATGTGAGTTTTCTAATGATCTACTTATAATGGCAAGGTGGAATCTTCACGACCACTTCCCTCAAGGTCTCAAGTTCAAAGATGGAAGTGACTACTAGTGACTATTAGTAATGCTATTAGTGCTAGTTGGTGCTACTAGCATTTACCAAGTGGCTAGTGTCATTAGCACTATATTCTTATGCTCAATTAATTTTTAGATAACTAACAATGAGTGCTAGTCAATGTTATTGGCTATTAGTTTCTCTTTACATTGTACTATTAGGAAAAGAAATGCTCCTTCACCACAAAGATGGCATCATAATGAAATAAGACAAAAAAAAACCATAGGTCCACCAATATCTCAATGTTTGTAATGAAATTAGCACTAACAAAAGAGGTTGCATTTTATAAAATCATGCATAATGATAGACAACATAGAGGAATTGCATCACTAAAACACTAAAGTAGTACATCATACTCTTTGCAAATATCAACTTGCCTCATTGTATTAAGTCTCCATATCTATGATATGGAAGTTTATTGTGCTGCTTCTTAATCAAAATTAACTGTTGTGTAAGATTGAGGGTCGTTAGCATAGTTCTAGTCCTCTAACCAAGGCAATAAGGTATTGATCAAATAGTAAGGATCTTGATCCTTGTCTTGTGGCTCAAACATTGGATGGAAAAACAAGCACCACTTATCATTATTTTAGCCCTTATGCCAATAGTCATCAACCAAAAGTGTATTGGTGGCATTAAGTTATGGCAATTTTTAAAAAAAGGCAGGTGCTAATTCTCTATAGAAGATAGTTCTATCCTTCATGCTAGGTAGCGTAAGTAAAAGGCATTTTATGTCATGATTTTGATCAAGAATCCCAAGGAATTTCTTTGGTTGTATGTCATCAAAGCAATTGGACATTATACTTGAAATTTTGGCATGATTTGCTAAAATCCAGAATATTATCATGAACACTTCGAAAGAAAGAATATTGTATTTGGCCTCATAGGATGTATAAGTTGGCCATCATGAATTATCCAAAATAGGTTATTGGGGCCATTATTAATGCCTTGGTATCTTGGGTGGTAAGATTTGAGTAGCACCACATAGATATGCAAAATAATATACTCCTTTACTTGAAATGGGCCCACGTGCAAAAGAGGGACCATGGGTAGTGGGAAATTCTTGTCCTTTTGATCTTACATTTAGGCCTCCTCTTTTAACTATAATGTTGGACATTCTAAGTATGTTGAGAGGGGAACAATGGTGATACTTTGTAGGTGCATTACGAGGGGGGGAGAGTAGAGCATCCTCTGTAAGTGCATCATTAGGGGGAGATGGCAATGCATCTACTACAAGTGTAGGATAGGTGTGACAAAATATGAAGAGGGGAGAGGAGAAGAGTGGAGATGAGGAGAGAGGGCACAGCTAGAGAGCACACCACAAATGACTAACTGTACACTAGATTTAGTTGAAAAAATAGAATATATACAAACCCTTTTAGGGTTAGGGTTAGGGGATCTAACCCTTTCCTTTATAGCACTCTATAAGGTTAGTGCTATGCACATATGATCACGTGATGGTGCTATGCACACATGATCACATGATGTTGAGCATGAACTCTCAACACCTTCCCTCAAGATCAACATCATGAAGTAGGCCTTCCCTCAAGATGATGATTCTGGGGAATCGAAGAAGGACTGAGCATTACATTCCATCACACCCCTTTAATGGGAATGTCCTTCCTTTGCGTCAAACCAAGAGCTAGTCGGTGTTTCTTGAATAGCTCTTTACCGAGTGGTTTGGTAAAGATGTCTGTAACATTCTCTTTGCTATCACAATGCTGCAGTGTGATGTCACCAAGTAACACTCTTTCTCTAATGAAGTGCTCTCTGACATCAATGTGCTTTGTCTTGGAGTGATATACTGGATTTTTGGCCAATGCTTGAGCCGATTGATTATCACAGTATATTGTTGTTGGCTTTGACTCATTAAAGTAATCTGTTTCTGACAATAGTCTTCTGAGCCATATAGCCTCACATGCACCTGTAGTGAGTGGCCTATATTCTGCTTCAGTCAAAGACAAAGAAACAGTTGGCTGTTTGTTTGACAACCATGATATAGCACCTTGACCAAGGAAAAAAACATATCCTTGTGTCGATCTCCTGGTCTCATGATCTCCAGCATAGCCACTGTCACAGTATCCATGCAACCGTGGATGACTTCCTCTGTATTCTATCCCAAACTGTCTTGTACCTCTGATGTATCTCAAGACTCTTTTGGCTGCATTCCAATGAGACTGTTTTGGATTTGCCATAAACTGTGCTAGTGAGCTTACTGCATAACAAATATCTGGCTGTGTGATTGTCAGATATATAAGAGATCCAATGAGTTGCCGATTGATTATCACAGTATATTGTTGTTGGCTTTGACTCATCATAGTAATCTGTTTCTGACAATAGTCTTCTGAGCCATATAGCCTCACATGCACCTGTAGTGAGTGCCCTATATTATGCTTCAGTCGAAGACAAAGAAACAGTTGGCTATTTGTTTGACAACCATGATATAGCACCTTGACCAAGGAAAAATGCATATCCCTGTGTCGATCTCCCGGTCTCATGATCTCCAACATAGTCACTGTCACAGTATCCATGCAACCATGGATGACTTCCTCTGTATTCTATCCCAAACTGTCTTGTACCTCTGATGTATCTCAAGACTCTTTTGGCTGCATTCCAATGAGACTGTTTTGGATTTGCCATAAAGTGTGCTAGTGAGCTTACTGCATAACAAATATCTGGCCGTGTGATTGTCAGATATATAAGAGATCCAATGAGTTGCCTGTAGTATCTGTCATTGACTGTAGGCTTTTCTAAATCTTTAGTAAGTTTCAAACTCTGTTCCATGGGAGTGGCTGCAATCTTGTAATCTGCCATATGAAACTTCTTCAGGAGACTGTCAACATATTTGAGCTGACTCATGAATGTGCTATCTGAATCTCTCCAGAACTCAATTCTAAGACAATAGTGCATAAGTCCAAGATCTTTCATGTCGAACTCTGCAGATAAGTCTTGTTTTAATTTTCTGATGAAGCTATCCTTGCTTCCCGTCACAATCAGATCATCTACGTACAAAAGTGCAATACTAATATCTTCCCCTTGAACTTTGTAGTAGAGAGTATGATCTCTGCATTGGACTTCATGTATCCCAGATCAGCAAAATATTGGTCAATTCTATTGTACCAACTTCTGGGTGCTTGTTTTAAGCCGTAGAGACTTTTCTTGAGATGGCAAACCTTTTTCTCCTTTCCTGGTTCAACATAACCGGCTGGTTGTTGCATGTAGACTTCGCTGGGGCTCAGGGAGCTTTGCTTATTGCAGCTCAAGGCTACCTTGGCTGTGAGCCATGATAGAGTTGGACGCGAGGCGAAGCTGGTTGTTGTCGTAGAAGCAACAGTCAGTTGTGCTTGTCATGCGTTGATGCTGAGGAGTCGACAATTCGCCTGAGCCACCAGTCATTGGGAGGCCATCGTAGTGTTTGCTAAGGTTGTTGGAGAAGCAAGGGTCGTTTGAAGGAGCCGGTGCCCGTCGATGGATTGTTAGCTTTAGCATTGTGGCTTGCTTGAAGCTTTCTATTGGCACTGAAGAAGGCCGAGTTGATAAAGGTCATAGGAGCCTCTTTGCTTTGGTGTTGCACTCAAAGCTCTCCTCTCAGCAAGAACAGAGAATAGTCTCTCTCTCTCTAATCAATACAAAGAACTAAACAGAAAATGGATTCTCACAATGGATTTCTTTCACTCTCAAAGGAATGAACACTCAAAGGATTCTCCCTATTTCTTTCAATCTAAATCTCTCTCTCTTTCAATAGATCTCTCACAAACTATCAAAAGAGATGAATGGAAATTCCTCTCAAATGGACGGAAATTTCTCTCAACGGAAGTGAAGGGAAGAATCTCACAATCACTCAAGAGAACTCTCAATCTCTCTCACACTCTCAAGAATCACAATGTCTCAGCGGAAGACAAGGAAGCTTTGATACCATGACAAAATATGAAGAGGAAAGAGGAGAAGAGTGGAGATGAGGAGAGAGGGCACAGCTAGAGAGCACACCACAAATGACTAACTGTACTGACTAACTGTACACTAGATTTAGTTGAAAAAATAGAATATATACAAACCCTTTTAGGGTTAGGGTTAGGGGATCTAACCCTTTCCTTTATAGCACTCTATAAGGTTAGTGCTATGCACATATGATCACGTGATGGTGCTATGCACACATGATCACATGATGTTGAGCGTGAACTCTCAACAAGGTGGGGGATTGGCATTTTACGAGTAAGTTTTTGAGAGTTTTGTGAGTTTTTATTGAATTTTTTCTATATCTCATGGCATGCCATTAAAGTAGAACTCTTACAACCACCTTGATCTCTAGCTACAAGGATTGATTTGACTCAGCCATAATGATTTTTTTAAATGGTTAAATTTAAGAAGAACTATGCATTTAGCATTGGGAGAAATTTAATTTAATACTATTATATGCATACCTTGTATTCTTACATGCAGAGGACCCAATACAAACAAGCATATCTCCCACAAAACTAGAAATTACAGACGTTCAAATATTTGACCTATGGATGACCATCGTTACTCTGCTCCATTGGTACAAATTCCTTGGAACAAAACAAAACTTGAACTATGTTGCCAGAGGGGTATAAATTCCTTGGGAAAAAAATAAAACTTTTGATACATGCACAATTTGACCTCTTTAACACCAGAAATGAGCTCAGAAGGCCCAAAAACCTTGAAAACGATTGCAAACATCGATACCTTTAGATGAAACCCCAAAATGCCATCTGGAAAAAAAGTTGTTGGCAACCTATCTTTATAGCTCGCCGGCGAGCTATTGTTTCAAGCTATTTATGCTTGGCTCAACCACAAATAAAATGATGCTTGGCTACTGCTTGCTTGCCTTTGTAACTTAACGGTGATCTATTGATCCAAGGTATTTATGATGAGATCTTGTCCTCTAATAGAACTAGCTCCGTGGTTTCCATTGAGTGTTTCCTATGTTTATGAAATATATTGCTTAATTTAATTATTATTTATACTTGCATGGTGATATGCAAGAATTATAACTAGCCACTAGCTATAAAATTCACACAGGATTCACACATAAAAATACTTGAAAAACTCGCAAAATGTCAAAACCCGGATAGGTGCATCATGATGGGGAGATGGTGGTGGATGCATTAAGGTAAATCATGAGGAGGTGATGGTATTACATCCAAACAAGGTGCATCATGAGTCATAGATGGTAGGACATCATGAAAGGGGAATTGTGAAACATCATCTTAGGTGCATCGTGAATGGGGGACACCGATGCATCCACTACAAGTGCATCATGGGAGGGGACAGTGGCACATCCATTGCGGTACATCAACTGAGGGGGCCATCGGTGTGTCCCATGTAGATGCATCTGCTACAATCTTTACTTTCTTTGGAATCCCCCTCTTTCCAAATCTCTTTCTTTTTTCTTGTTGAGACCTTTTTCTTGCTACAAACCTGATGCAAGATATTAACATAAGAACCAAAGAAACACAACATAAATGGAGCAATAGTATGAATACCATTATAGGAATCCAACACCACAAATTTTCATTAAAAATGTAACATTACATAATAACCATGAAAAGAAACCATTACAAAAATTAAAACACAACATTTGCAATAGTATTATGAAACAAACTATAATATCATAATTCTAGAATGATTCAATGGTAGACAATGAAAGGTGGCCAAGGCACCTCAACTGTTTATTCCCAATGTGGACCCATGCCATTATAAATACCATCCTATGGAGACAATAACACAGGGCTATTGTTATAGTTTATTGCAATTACAAACTCCCATCGTAGGGAGCCAAGCTTATTATGCATTAAGCATTTAAAACTTAAACTCTAACTTCTTCCAAGCCCTTGGCTTGGGCTCTATACCATCAGGGTGAGGACTTTACTTGCCTTCTTCTTCCATTTACTTGAAGATGGTTGAGGTGACTCACCATGAATGGCTGCCTACTCAATTATACCTATAGTATCTTCAAGTGTCAACCAAGTTGTTTGTGCTTGTCATAGGCTCACAAGACCTACAATCATAAATAACAAAGCAATAGTTAGGAGTAAAATGTAGAGGTATGATGTTTTAAGGAAAAACCAGGTAGTGCTACCTACTTTTATTACCAGTGTCTAGTTATGGCAGTGCCAGTGTTGTTACTAGCATTAGCACTAGATTATAAGCAAGCTGTACAAATGCTTGGTATGATTGTTCGTATTACAAGTACTACTAGTCTTTGGACTGGTAGTAATAATTGGAGCTAGTGATTGTAAGCAACACCACAAAATATAACTAGCACTATTCTATTCTATTGTTATTGATAATGCTACTCGTGTTATTTGATTGCAAGTACTTGTTACATTTGGTAGTGCTAGTTACTTTTATTAGCAATCGCTAGTTATGATTGGTAGTGCTCATTATTATTATTAGCACTAGCATTGGATTACAAGTAGCCTATACAAGTGCTTGCTATAGTTGGTTGTGCTTCTTATAGTTGGTCATGCTTATTAATGTTCCTAGCACCATGAATTACTCATGAATGCTACAAAATGCTAGTTTGGTACCATTAAGTGCTATTAAGTGCTAGTGACTGTAACTAGCACCATAGACTATATACAAGACTATTCTATTGCTACCTATTATTACTAGCACCACTTGATTGCTTCCTATTCTTTGCTTGATTCTAATTCCTTGTTACATTTTGTAGTGCTAGTTACTTTTACTAGTAATGGTTGGTTATAGCTGGTAGGGCTGGTTATTGGTACTAGCACTAGCAATAGATTATAAGCAACCTATTGCTACAATTATCCGTGCTTGTTACTGCTACAAGCACTGCTAGTCTTTGGGCTACTTATAGTAATTGGTGCTACTAGCTATAACTAGTACCACAAACTACAACCAATGCAATTTCATTGCTATTGACAATGCTACTTACTATTACTAGCACTTGATTTTAAGTGCTTGTTACATTTAGTAGTGCCAATTACTTTAATAAGAAATGGTTGGTTAAAAAAGCCGAGAGAGAGAACTCTAGAGTAGTGACGCTAAGCTAGTGCATGTCAGAGAGGAGCTGGCGGAGTTCATGTCTTACGAATGTGAGCTCTCGGGGAACACCTACGCAGCGTGATTTTTGGGCAAAGGGTTCTTCCTCCTCCATAACCTGTGCAAGTGCCACTATTTGGTCGTGCTTGTCATGAAACTTGGCACCATCTCCACATGTGAATGCATGTAGTGGTCCACCACTCGAGGCTCCTTGGCTTGATGTAGAACTTTGAGATGGTTTGCAATGGTTGACAAGTCTCATCTGGTTATGGATGATGGTCACCATGGGACTGATGGCTTATTGTGGATCATCCGTAACAGCCAAAGAACTTAGAGCCTCTCCACTTGATCCCAATTTGCCTCTGATAGGTCAAGCCCGTAGCAAGGGCTGGAGTCGTGGAACTAAGATGGAGCTGTCATGTTGCACTAGATGAATGTTAATCCCATGTGCATAGCTGGTTAGGTGCAGTGAGTCCATAAACTACTTAAAGCCTACATATCTCCAGCCTAAGTCGTCTTACATTCATGCAATCTACATGATGTTGGAGCATGGCTATAATTCAAGCAACAATTTTTCTAAGCAAAGGGCTTGCCAAGTAAGTAGGACTTTTTGTTCTCTTGCTATGTTGCTGTGCAGCCAATGATAGTTCTTGTGTTTCCATTCCATTCATGCGATTCTACTAGCCATAGGATTATATTCTGAAATGCAATTCTGAAATGTAACCTCCATTCTAAATGAGCATTCTAAATGAGCACTAAAGGTACCACTAGAGCATTTTGTGAAATTATCTGCGCTTTTTTTTGTGAACTCCTGCATGATTAATTGTTACTTTTGTTTGAAAATTAGAGCAGCTACTGCCTACACTTTACACTAGCTTTGTACAAGAGAAATTATCTATATTTAGGGATATTGACACAGGTCACCCCAGCCAACTAGAGTTATGAAAATGTTTCAAATCTGGCTTTTCTTGATTCTCATACTCCAAATATGTTCTTGTTTTGTTGTGGTATAACCTGAATTGGAGGTCGGAGTGTGGAGGAAAATGGCATGGAGAGAGTAAGAATCCTGCGGTTGGAACACATACATGAGAGGTTTTCCTTTTGCTAAGGATTGAGCATGCCATCCAGCACAATAGATAGCTCGTACAAGCCGCTATGGACTCAAGCAAAGGGCTCGCTAAGGCCCTTGCTGAGTGCTAAGCTAGGCTAATAATCTCAAAGTCTTAAAATCTCAAAAATTCTCAAGAGACTCAATGCGAAAGCTCCAAGGACATATCCGGGGGTCGTGGTAGCCCTTTGATGATGTCACATGTGATGAATGTGTAGCTGTCGAGCTGTCTCTCTGTGTGGCGGGGATTCGTTGAGCCATATCAAGGGTGACACCTCAGGTCGATCAGTCTCCTTTGAGTAGAGCAACGATGGGCTGGACCTCTATTGTGTGTGCTTTGGTCATCCTCTGTGTCGTAGGCTCCACTGCTTTGCATCATCTCTTCTTGTTGATCCATGCTGCCCTCACGTCGGCTATCTCCTCCTCCTCTACCCCAGTGTGTATTGGGGTTGACTCCAAGGCATAGAAGTCAGTGAGGTGTCCCTATGCCCAGTCGGTGTCTTCTGGTACTGTCACCTCCTACTGTCTGATTTGGTGTAGAATAGTCTCTCTGTATCACCACATCTCCATCAGAAACATGCCAACTCATCCCTGATCGTGGAATGATCAAACGGGAGAGTGGTTTGAACCCATGTCCCTCTTGAAAGAATCAATGGTATCGTCCTCGGATCCATAGTTGCACGAAACGGCCGTTTCATGGCAGGAAACAGAAACGGTGTTTCTTTAAGAAACGCTGTTTCGTAAAACCTGTTTTTGCCCTAGACCCCCAAAATTGCGATTTCGTCGCCTGGCTCCTTTTTCCGCCGCCTCCCGCCCATTGCACTCCTTCTGTGCATCCTTGCTGCTCTCTCCACCTTCTTTAAGCTCTCTCCATCCCTCCATCCTTTGCTCTTGGACTCTCCATCTCGTTTTCCTCGAACCTCCATCCTTCTCTCTCCATTCTCTTCATCCTTCTCTCCATCTTCTCCATCCTGCAAGTTGCAGCTTGGCAGCCTGCTCTCCATCCCTCCATCCTTCTTCTCTCCATCCTCTCTTTAATCTTACCTGTAACCTCTCCATCCTCCTCCTCTCCATCCTCTTTCACTTCTACCTCTGATCCTCCAGGCTCCTTCCACCTCTCCATCCTCTTTTACCTCTGAGCTCTCCATCCTCCTTCTACCTCTCCATCCTTTCTCACTTGTGACCTCTCCATCCTCCTTCTCACCTCTCCATCCTCCTCAATGCCAAGAGATGCTTATTGGGTCCATGTCTCCCTCCTGGATAGTTATAAAGGAGGCGGTGGCTCCAAGAAGTGGAGATGCAACTATTGCGGCATAAGCAAAACGGGGTCTGTCACACGGGTGAAAGACGATCTAGCAGGTGTTCCCAGCAAGGATGTAGGACCTTGTGAGTTTGTGCCTACTCTAGTGAAAGGTGGCCTAACAGAATGGAAGCGTGTGCGTATGGCAGCCTTGGCTGCAAAAAGTGGAGGGCAAGGGCTGCAAGATGAAGAAGAGGCTGTTGACACTGAGCCATTGGATGATGCCAGCACATTGGGTTCTGCAAAGAGAAGTAGAGGAAAATCAACTACATCGAGCGCGGGTCCTAGTGCTACAAGAACACCCTTGCCACATGGATCAATTAGTGTGGATGCTAGTGCGGGAAAAAGAGGATCACTGCAAAGGTCTAGCATTCAAGCACGCTTGCAAAAGCAAGCAGTGAAGGAGGCCACTAGTGAGCTCACAAAGCTCTTCATACAGTGTGCAATACCCTTTCATGTGGCGAAGACTACACGATGGAGGAAGGCCATGAGAGCTGTAAGCCGCATTGGGTATGAATGGGAAGGGCCTACATATGAGGCCTTGCGGACAAGAGAGCTAAGAAGAGAGAGGGAATGTGTGGAAGACCAAATGAAGCCCTTGAAGGAGACTTGGAAAAAATATGGATGCACACTCTTATGCGATGGATGGTCAGATGCACGCAGGAGGAATGTGTACAATGTCTTCTTACAAGGGAACCATGTTCTTGAGAGCCATAGACGCTTCCACTGCAGGTCAGTGATTACAAGGTTGTATATTTGGGAGCATTTACGGGCAGCCATTATGGAGATAGGTGTTGAGCATGTGGTGCAGGTGGTGACAAATAATGGCAGCAATTGTGTGTCAATGGGTGCCATGTTAGAAGATGAGTTCCCGAAGATTGTGTGGACACCTTGTGCCTCACATTGCCTTGATCTTTTGATGGAGGACCTAGGGAAGATACCTTGGATTAATGCCATCTTCTCCACAGCCCACAGTATCGTGAAGTTTGTCATGAAGAGACCCAAAGTCCTCAGCATCTGTCGGGCTTATAGTGACCTTGAGCTATTGAAACCTCTAGCCACAAGGTTTGCTTACATGTTCATTGTGGTGGAGAGGCTTGTGCGAGTGCGCCAGGGCTTGTTGCGTACGGTTGTGTCTCGGGAGTGGGGAGATTGGGATGATAGAGGCCAAGCAAAGTCTATCAAATTTTTTCGCATGATCATGGATGAGTCTTGGTGGAATCAGGCGGAGGCATTAATCAAATTGATTAATCCTATCTACACGGTGCTTCGCATCACGGACATGGAGGAAAGCACATTAGGGCTCTTGTACGAGTTTATGGAGAAGATTGGAGAGGCCCTCAACAAGAAACACTTCCCTATCGCCTGATAAGTAAGACTTTTTACTTTTGTAATATGTATAATTATTGCAGTTACTAAATTGCAATTTGTTATCATGAAGCTTGGAATTTTCAGATATATATTATGTATGTACTATTATCTATAGTCTATGAATTTTGCATGCATAATGCATTCCAATTTCTTGTGGCATGATTTAGGGTTGAGTCCATCCGTGCTGTATGGAATAAGCGGTGGAATTGGTTCCACCGCCCAATCCATGCGGTGGCACATGTATTGCATCCCCTTTGGCGCAATCAAGAGCAATATGAGAATGACGAGTTGAAGGAGGGGATGTAACAGTATCTACAAAATTGGACGGGTGGTGACTTGGAGATACAACGAAGAATAGAGGATGAACTTCCATTGTTTCGCAATCACAGCCTCTCCTTTGGTCGACCTACGGCTAGGCTCCGAGAGACACAGTTGCAACCTGTCTCCGGGTGGGAAAAAAATGGCAACTGTACTCCTACTTTGGTAAGAGACAAGTTACAACGCCACTAGTTAGAGCTTAGTCGTTAAGTAATTTGAAGTTTTATCTACTACAAATATGTTTAAAGTTATCAAGTTCCTGATACTTATCTCTGCTTAATTGGCTTATGCAGAAACGCCTTGCTTTACGTGTTCTCTCACAGGACTGCAGTTCCGGTTCTTGTGAGAGGAACTGGAGCACTTGGGCCCTCTTTCACACAAAGAAGAGGAACAGATTGAGCACGGCTCAATTGGAGCGGTTGGTGTTTTGTCATTGCAACCTCCGTCTCCTTGTGTTCGTCGCCGGCTGCCCCGAACCTCGCCAAGTGAATGTAGACAAGGTGGACGTGGAGAAGATGAAGGCCATACCAAATATCCCACGGGAGGAGCTGGACATATACACCATGTTGTATGAGGAGCTGTCAGCACCAGCACACCACGCATGATCATACACTCAACCATCTGGAGATGGTGCTAGTACTTCAGTTGCACCCGATGGTCCTGATCCTGATGTTGATGATTCTTCTTCAGACAGTGACACAGATGCCCCAAGCTCATCTGAGGAGGCAGAGGATGACGATGACAAGGAGTCCATGGATGATGCAGATGATTAGTAGTGATGTGCCTTGGTCCTTGTCACTTGACTACGACTGTACAGACTACAGTGGTAGCCTACTCCTAGTCATGAGTCATGGCACTTCAGATGCATCATGCATGCAGCTTGCAGGCTGCAGCATGATGCATCTTGATTCCTAGACTATGTTATTTCTTTTTTTATGATAGTAGATACAGTACTTACTACTGAGTATACTTTGGACCTTGGTGCCAGGTGGCAGCTGCTTTTTTTTATGTCATCCATGGGTGCTTTTATTTTGAGTCTTGCATGACTCATGAGTCATGATCATGAAATTTGTGGATCATGAATCATGATCATCTATGGAGTCTGGACATTGGATGCTTTCAAGTTTCGAGTTTCAAGTTTCAACTTGTGTGCTAAGTTTAAAGTACTTCAAACTTCTAAATTTCAGATTCTTGTAATGCCAAACTTGTTCATGTTGATTTCATATTATTGAAGCATCATTCAAGAATTTAGAATCATAGAGGCATGAATGATGCATTGATGCTTGAAGCTTCAAGTATAGATAATTGTATTATGTATGTTTTGCACTCTATTGATAATTATATTATGTATAAAAAATAAATTTTTATACATAAATTGTATCATATTGCCGTTTCTTTCGTTTCCGTTTTGGAAACTCCGTTTCTTCCGTTTCCGTTTCGGAGTTGGAGAAGGAGACGGTAACTATTGCATCCCCTTCTCCAACTCGTCATTCTCATAGTGCTCTTGACTGCACCAGAGGGGATGCAATACATGTGCCACCGCATGGATTGGGCGGTGGAACCAATTCCACCGCTTATTCCATATAGCACGGATGGACTCAACCCTAAATCATGCGACAAGAAATTAGAATGCATTATGCATGCAAAATATATAGACTATAGATAATAGTACATACATAATATATATCTAAAAATTCCAAGCTTCATGATAACAAATTGCAATTTAGTAACTGCAATAATTATACATATTACAGAAGTAAAAAGTCTTACTTATCAGGCGATAGGGAAGTGTTTCTGTTGAGGGCCTCTCCAATCTTGTCCATAAACTCGTACAAGAGCCCTAATGTGCTTTCCTCCATGTCCGTGATGCGAAGCACCGTGTAGATAGGATTAATCGATTTGATTAATGGCTCCGCCTGATTCCACCAAGACTCATCCATGATCATGCGGACAAATTTGATAGACTTTGCTTGGCCTCTATCATCCCAATCTCCCCACTCCCGAGACACAACCGTGCGCAACAAGCCCTGGTGCACTTGCGCAAGCCTCTCCACCACTATGAACATGTAAATGTAAGTAAACCTTGTGGCTAGAGGTTTCAATAGCTCAAGGTCACTTTAAGCCTGATAGATGCTGAGGACTTTGGGTCTCTTCATAACAAACTTCACGATACTGCGGGCTGTGGAGAAGATGGCATCAATCCAAGGTATCTTCCCTAGGTCCTCGATCAAAAGATCAAGGCAATGTGAGGCACCAGGTGTCCACACAATCTTAGGGAACTCATCTTCTAACGTGGCACCCATTGACACACAATTGCTGCCATTATCTGTCACCACCTGCACCACATGCTCAACACCTATCTCCATAATGGCTGCCCATAAATGTTCCCAAATATACAACCCTGTAATCACTGTACTTGCAACGGAAGCGTCTATGGCTCTCAAGAACATGGTTCCCTTGCAAGAAGACACTAAAATATTGTACACACTCCTCCTGCATGCATCTGACCATCCATCGCATAAGAGTGTGCATCCATGTTTTTTCCAAGTCTCCTTCAAGGGCTTAATTTGGTCTTCCACACATTCCCTCTCTCTTCTTAGCTCTCTTGTCCACAAGGCCTCATATGTAGGCCCTTCCCATTCATACCCAATGCGGCTCACGGCTCTCCCTTGCAAGAAGACACTAAAATATTGTACACACTCCTCCTGCATGCATCTGATCATCCATCGCATAAGAGTGTGCATCCATGTTTTTTCCAAGTCTCCTTCAAGGGCTTAATTTGGTCTTCCACACATTCCCTCTCTCTTTTTAGCTCTCTTGTCCGCAAGGCCTCATATGTAGGCCCTTCCCATTCATACACAATGCGGCTCACGGCTCTCATGGCCTTCCTCCATCGTGTAGTCTTCGCCACATGAAAGGGTATTGCACACTGTATGAAGAGCTTTGTGAGCTCACTAGTGACCTCCTTCACTGCTTGCTTTTGCAAGCGTGCTTGAATGCTAGACCTTTGCAGTGATCCTCTTTTTCCCGCACTAGCATCCACACTAATTGATCCATGTGGCAAGGGTGTTCTTGTAGCACTAGGACCCGCGCTCGATGTAGTTGATGCCCCTCTACTTCTCTTTGCAGAACCCAATGTGCTGGCATCATCCAATGGCTCAGTGTCAGCAGACTCTTCTTCATCTTGCAGCCCTTGCCCTCCACTTTTTGCAGCCAAGGCTGCCATGCGTACACGCTTCCATTCTGTTAGGCCACCTTTCACTGGAGTAGGCACAAACTCACAAGGTCCTACATCCTTGCTGGGAACACCTGCTAGATGGTCTTTCACCCGTGTGACAGACCCCGTTTTGCTTATGCCGCAATAGTTGCATCTCCACTTCTTGGAGCCACCGCCTGCTTTATAACTATCCAGGAGGGAGACATGGACCCAATAAGCATCTCTCGGCATTGAGGAGGATGGAGAGGTGAGAAGGAGGATGGAGAGGTCACAAGTGAGAAAGGATGGAGAGATAGAAGGAGGATGGAGAGCTCAGAGGTAAAAGAGGATGGAGAGGTGGAAGGAGCCTGGAGGATCAAAGGTAGAAGTGAAGGAGGATGGAGAGGAGGAGGATGGAGAGGTTATAGGTAAGAGAGGATGGAGAGAAGAAGGATGGAGGGATGGAGAGCAGGCTGCCAAGCTACAGCTTGCAGGATGGAGAAGATGGAGAGAAGGATGGAGAGAGAAGGATGGAGGTCTGAGGAAAACGGGATGGAGAGTCCAAGAGCAAAGGATGGAGGGATGGAGAGAGCTTAGAGAAGGTGGAGAGAGCAGCAAGGATGCACAGAAGGAGTGCAATGGGCGGGAGGCAGCAAAAAAAGGAGCCAGGCTGTGAAATCGCGTATTTGGGGGTCTAGGTTAAAAATAGGTTTTACAAAACGAGAAACACCGTTTTCGTTTCCTATCAAGAAATGGCCGTTTCTGGCAACTATGTGTGGTAGTATGTCTGGGGCCTGCCTAGCATATTTGAGAGTTTGGTCATTCCCTTGAAGGTTTCATGGGCATATCAACATGAGTTGGAATTTGTCAAAGTATTGTTGTCTGGTTGTTTATGTTTGCCTACCCTCATTCCCTGTTCGCTGCTAGGCACTCTTTATGCTGATTCTTACATTCTATACTTACCCTTTTGCAGATGCTCGCAAACATGTGCAGGAGACAACATTGCAGATGGGTGGACAATATTGTCCTGATCTGCATCCTCAATGCACTCACCTTGTTGTGCAAATATCCTTAAACACAGTTACTATTGAACTAATCCTTTTGATCCCTTTTTGTAAACTTCAGATTTATATACGTGTTTACTTTTTGGGGCTTGAAGTAAACAGTCCTTGATTCTTTCACAGCTTTGGTGGAAGAAAATATGAACATGCTTTGAAGAATGGGATACGACAGAGTCTTTATGTCGTAAACCTAGCCTGGTTTGTGAATTGTGTCAAACAGAACGGTATGTTCAGTCCAAGTAAATAGCATATGGAGGTCACTTTTACTATGCCACCTGTGAATTGCTGTAAAGTATTGCCTTTTTATGAATAGATATGCAAAGTCATGAACACTTTTGATTTTATTTGTTACCCTTCAAATATTTTTTTTTTGAAAGGCTGCTTTAATTCAATATGTGTTGTAGTGCATTCAACCTTAATTACCTTGTTGTAGTTTAGTGTTTATTACAGGTGAGTGGACCTGTCATATAAAGTAGATCTCTTAGCAGGCGTGAAGCTTGTATATGGACTGAGGTGGATTCTGTGACCTTAGTCTAGAAACTAGAGGAAACCTAGAACTTGTTTTCTGCGAAACATGCTTTTCATTCAACATCAAAAAGTTACCATCAAATCAAAGCTTACAACCCTTCTCTATGATGGTATACAGACCAACACATATGTATTTGTTGTTTTCAAGTAATCTCAGGAAGTGATAGCAATACTGCAAAAGTAGAGGCCATTCAAAATGAATCTCTGTTTTCCTTTAGTACAATGGGACAGCCGGGCATAAATCCCCCTTACTCTTACCTCATTCTCTTATTATGGATTTGAGTGAATTAATTAATTCAAGATTGATTCTTCATAGTAATTCACTGTTAAATGTTTTAATGCCAAATGAAGATGAGGAAGAGCACCAGAATTAAACATTTAAGTATTCTGACAACATTATTGAAATTTAAAAACATAACCAAACAAAAGAGATGGAAAGAAAGACATGGTGCACAACATATGTGGCCCAATGAGAAGGACCCACTGGATTTGCCATTTAGAATACCACATAAGTCACCTTTACACTTCTTCAAATAGAATACTGACCTCATACTGCAATCATGTTGACTCTTTAGTTGAAGCGTCTCTTCCAATTCTCACCAAAAGCTTGGAAAGGAAAGGGTTGTTTGTTCTTCATGGATTTAGCTCTGTTAGAAACTCGCTCCTAAGTACTGTAATTGTGTAGCACAGTTTGCTAGCACAATAAACTCGAATAGTACTACCTTCAAAGAGAAGAGGCCACCCTTGGATTATTGTGCTTTTTCTATCTGCATACGAAAACCAATACCCTCTTTGTTTGGAGTTCATTCTTTTGTTTTGACAGTTGTTTTTATCTCCTAATGTTCAATCCACGTTGTCATAGGCCTTCTTGAAATCCAAGAGGAGGCTAAGACTGCTCCCTTGTTGGAGCAGAGAAAGCCTCACTCACTCTTTCTCTACTCACTAATAATTGAGCTGAGAGAATAATGCAGTCAAACACAAGTGGAACTCTGGAGTGAGTGTGAGAATTGAGGGAACAATAGAAAGGGCCTCCAAAGAGGGAAATAATAACTGAATATCCATCTGCCCAATAGGGTTGAATACAGCTGAACTTTAAGGAGGAAATAAACCGTCACAGCAAAAGGGAAAGAAAGAATATTGTATAGAGGGGAATCCCTCACTGTAGAGCTGGAACTGATGCCTGCGTGATGGAGTCCCTTGCTGCTGCTGTAACCCGGACCAGTCTGGAGATGAACCCGTAGATGTCAAGGATGGGGCAGGTCTGTTGCTCCTTGATGCTGGCCTATAATCTTTTCTGCCGCTGATCCCTATTGCCGGTGATGGGTTTTTTTTGTGCGATTGGTATCTTTTTGTATCAGATAAAAAATGCTATGTAAACATAGGTAATAGCACTCATGTGTAGGAGAAAGTAGCACTGATAGGTGCACATGTAGATAGTAGGGATAGAATAGAAGATAGTAGCTAGAAAATATCATGACATTGGCCCTCTCTATTTTTTTGGGATGATTTTTGTATTGACACATATATTTTGAAATAATTACGCGCTTGTTTGGAGAACCCTGATTGCAGGAGATGATGACAAGAACTTTGCGACCAAAATTGATGATTGGATGACCCATGGAGCCTGGATGTGGACCTTGGATCTTGAGCATTGGCACATGGAACGGATGATGGAGGGGGTGGTCACTGAGGCACTGCAGAAGGACTGGTGCTTTTCTCAAAGAGACTACAGGTAAGGAGTACTTTGCATGGCCACAACAAAAAGTAGAGGACCATAAAGAAGGGTGGAAAGTGAGATAAAAGGTTAAGCTCTCATTGGTTGATGGAAAGAGCCAAATCAATGGCCAAGGATTTGCATGAAAAAGGAAGGATGCGGATTAGTGGAACTACTAGTTGGATTTCTATAAGGGGGGTGGACGGCCTTGATTCAGATCTATCTTCGGGCTCATCTAGTGAAGTAGAGGGCAGTGGATCATGTTTTCATGAGCTTTATGCTCATCTCAGTCTATGGTGGGAATTGCCCACATTCGTTGTTGAGTTAGTTCAGAGGCCAGGGAATTGGTCGTCTTTTGTTTTAGTTTATGTTTCAGTTGATTCGCTTTGTTTCGTAACAACAGCCAGTAGGAGAAGTTGATGGCTTAGCCGCTGAGTTTGTTGGATGTCAACAATTAGCGGTAAAGTTTTCAAAGGTTGTGGTTGCTTGAAAGAATTGGGTGGCCTCTCCGAATTTAACAGAGGTGTTGGGGACGTGCACGAAACAACATCAACCTATTATTATTACAAATGGTCGCGGGAGCTTCCTAGTCGCACCATCAATCTGAGTCCATAGCAAGTACGTGTTCTTGGTTCACAGAAGTTTTTCAATCTCAGAGGTCATTGCAGCTCTCAAGCTTGGGAAATTCTGGTACGGTGGCCGTAGTTCGGCTCACGGACTACTCTTTGAGGAGGCTTTGGATCGTGGCTTCATGGTTAATGGTGTTTTTAAGAGCTCGCACTGGATAGCGATAGCAGCCTTTCAACTACCAATCAGGAATATCGTTGTGAATGCGAAGGGAGGATGGCCGCTGTGCTGATGCGCTGTGGCATTCGCAAATAACCGAGAAGCTCTTGTGGCGCCAGAGAGAATCCACATGCAGATTTTGAGCAAGGTCGTAAATCCAGATCTGGAGCAGGTTTCGAATTTTTACAAGGAACGGAGAGAGCAGCTGGTCGTGACTATCCAAAAGAAGAAGTTCTGGAACTTGTGGTGGCTGTAGTCCGAAGACAATACGTGAAGGGATCATGGCAATCTCGGTCTACTCGCAAAGGATTGATCGCAGCACGTGGATTTATCATGGAGCTGATAGCACTGCTCACGGGCTGTGGAGAGTATTTGCGAACCTGCTCATGTCATACTGAGCTCGTGAAAATGAAGGTTTCGGGTCGTGGCGGCATATAATTGCAATGAAGGCATTACTTTCCGGCTTCTTGAGCATGATCTGAGAACGTGGGTGAATGACCAGCGACTCTAGTTATGGGATCCAAAGGAGCCGCGCGCAGTAGCCACTAAGTGATGCAGCTGATTGTAGAAGACCACCTTTTACGCCATGCGATTTGTGGGTGGTGAATTTTGATGGCTATTCATTGAGGTTGCATCGATTATGTGCATGTGGGATTTTATAAGGGCAGATTCCAATAGTATACATTTTTCAAGGCGAAGTGCTCCATCAACAAGAAGGAACGCCATTTATCTTTGGTTGTGATCTTGCCTTCACTTAAAAGAGCTGGTCTTAGTTGGTGTGAAGCGTTGAAGCTATTTGTTAAGTTGTGGGTGATAGTGGAAGAAACTCAAGGAGTTCACGTTACTTGCTTGCTTCAGATTATTATGTGGATTTTTAAGGCCTACAAGAAATTGATGTGAAGGTCCAAGGTCCCATTCAGGCTCATTGGCATCCAGTTCATCATTGGCAAGCAAGGTTCCATCTGATCCTACAGGGGGTTCTATCTATGAGTTCATGGTTGCTTGGAGGTTGTGATCTCTATACATTTCATCTTTGTATTTTTTACAGTTATTAGTGGCTAGCAGTATATGGTATTTTATGGTGTTTCCCAGTTATGGTGTTTTGAGTTGTCTTGGGATTGTGTTTTTTCTCGGTGTGTTTACAAACGTGACTGTTCATCTAAGTGTAGCTTTGCCAGTCTCATCACGTTTTTGTGCCTCCACAGAGGATCGGTCTCTAGCTGGACCTTCAGTTTACAAGATCGGAATCATTGGTGGTTGATCATCAAAAAGCATGGCTTAGGAGTTCCCGTTGTTTCATGGAATGCCAAGTGAGGATGCTGAGAAGTTTATGAAACAGTTGGAAATTACTTGTTTGATCAAGAATCGGAAGATGCAGCCTTCATGTTACGGATCTTTACCTATTGTGTGCAAGATGAAGCAAGGAGATGGTTTTATGCTTACGAAGCCACTCAGGCAGTGAATAATCCACCGGTAGAAGTAACTTTTGAGTTGGCAAGGGATGCTTTTTTACAGCATTACAAGAGGTATTACAAGAGGGTAGAGGATCCGAATAAGTTGTGGCATGAAATACGAAATTTTGTGCTTGATGCATATATTGAGGACTTCAGTCGCTTGTGGGATCGTTGGTGTGTGTCACTATGGAATGAGCAGCCACCTGCCATGTTGAAGAAGGAGAAATTCATTTCAGGACTAAGAGGCTTTTTGAGGATGAAGCTGGAATTGAAACCTGTAGCCAATTTCCAGGAAGCTGTGGATCTGGCAAAAGCAAAAGAGTGGAAGATGATCAGAATGAAGCAGTTGACCACAGGAGTACAACAAATGTCAAGGAGGGAAGAACAACATGTTATGAGCACCTTGGTTGCACCAGCAGAAATAAAGAATACGGAGAATGACAGGTTGCGTAAAGAAATGCATGAGGTGGTTAACATGTTCAAAAACCTCAGTCTCAATCTTTTGGGAGGTGCAGGAAGAAGACAAGGAAGAGGGCCCAGGCCACTGTATCAAAATCCAAGGAACAGGCAGGATCCAGGAACAGGAAGAGGAGCTAATCAGAGAAGGTTTGAACCCTATAATTGTTACAATTGTGGGGATTGGGGCCACACCAGTCCAAATTGTGATAAGCCTCCACGTAGAGGAGGAGACATGTTTCCTTTGCCAAACAATTTAAGTAATCATGCAAATGATTATGGAATAGAGATAAAGGGGATGCTTGGAACAAGTGGGTTGACACTTGAGGAAAAAGGGAAAGGACAGACAGATGAAAGGCAGCCTGATGTGTCACCAATACACCTAGAGGATCCTGAAGTGATGCCAGTTAAAGAGCCTGAGAAAGAGAGCCTGAGAATGGACACGATGATGCAAAGAAGGAAAAACAGAAGGAAGGGGAGTCTGGCAAAAGCAAATGAGTGAAAGATGATCAGAATGAAGCAGTTGACCACATGATTATAACAAATGTCAAGGAGGAAAGAACAACATGCTATGAGCACCTTGGTTGCACCAGCAGAAATAAAGAATACATGAGGTGGTTAACATGTTCAAAAATCTCAGTCTCAATCTTTTGGGAGGTGCAGGAAGAGGGCCCAAGCCACCGTATCAAAATCCAGGGAACAGGCACGATCCAGGAATAGGAAGAGGAGCTAATTAGAGAAGGTTTGAACCCTATAATTGTTACAATTGTGGGGATTGAGGCCACACCAGTCCAAATTATGATAAGCCTCCACGTAGAGAAGGAGACATGTTTCCTTTGCCAAACAATTTAAGTAATCGTGCAAATGATTATGGAATAGAGGTAAAGGGGATGCTTGGAACAAGTGGGTTGACACCTGAGCAAAAAGGGAAAGGACAGATAGATGAAAGGCAGCGTGATGTGTCACCAATATACCTAGAGGATCCTGAAGTGATGCCGGTTAAAAGAGCAAGAGAGAGAGAGCCTGAGAATGGACACGGTGATGCAAAGAAGGGAAAACAGAAGGAAGGGGAGTCTGCTTCAAGCAAAAAGAAGTCAAGACCAGGAAGACATTTTCAAACAGGGGATTTACCGCTTGGGGGAACTCAAGAAAATTACTCTCTTCAGAAGGATTTGATAGGTAAGAAAGTGGATATTTCGTATGGACAGTTGATGGAGCTTTGCCCTCAGCTAAGAAGAGAATGGAAGCGACTATTCAACCCATCTAAGCAGGAGAGAAAGAAGACGGTAAGGGTTCAATCTTTGGAAGAATTGCCTGATATATGTCCCGTGATAGATGCTTGGCATAAGGGAAAATCTATAGGAGAAGCGTATATTGATGGTGGAGCCTAAGTATGCGTAATTACACAGTCTTGTGTTGAAAGGCTAGGCCTCAAACTAAATGGAGTATCAGGGTACAAGATCAGACTGGCAAATCATTCCAAGGTGAAGTGCTTGGGGATCTTGAATGCCATGGATGTGAGGTCTTTTGGGATTAATGTGAAAGTTGATTGCCATGTCATGTCAGCCGGGATGGGAGCCTTTCCACTAATCTTGGGTAGGCCATGGTTGAGACTAGTGAAAGCAGTCAAGGATTGGGGGAAGGGAACACTTACTCTGTTGGATAAAAAAGGGCTTCAGCATGGTGGATAGGAAGCTCCTAGAGGAAGAAGAAGAAGAAAGAGAAGATAGTGAAGCCAGCTCAAGTGGGACCAAAGAAGAGAGTAAGAGTGAAAGTGACATCACAGATTCAAGTGGGGATGAAGTGGGAATGCTGTTACCAGATGTTGAAGTTGAAGCTAAGAATGGTGAGGATGAATTGGAGGGTAAAGATGTTTCATGGTTTGATTTTATGAAGTTAGTGGAGGAAATAGAGGTGGAACATATGCAAGACGTTCAAGAATGCAATAGTATCTCAAAAGATGCCAGGAAGGACGACCTTGTAGCAGATGAAGGAAGATATCTTGATGTTGTTGAGACAGAAGATACAATTGGGTACTCAGTGCAGGAACATATTAAAGATGAAGTAAAGCAAAGCAGAATATGGCATCATGAAGACGAGAACTGGAAGCATACAGATGAGAATGTTTTTAATCAAAGCAGTAAACTCCATACTCTCAATGAATCTTTCAAGGTCTTCATTGAGTAGCCCATAAAATCTAGGAAATTCATGAGCCATCTTGTCAACTCCAAAAACTGGAAAAGCATCAACCAAACACCCCAATACTAACAGCTCTATTCCTCAGTAAGGCTCTGACCTGCATTTAACTTAGCATTCTTTTTGTTTAGGGCAATCTCCTAAGAACTCTCTTAATTATTGCTCGAGGACAAATCACTCGAAGTGAATAATCAAAACATCTAGTTTCCATGTGTCCACACCCATCACACTCCTTGCAGATAATTACCCACATACGAGCAGTTCGGCCCATCATGCAACACTCTGCAGCTAAACCACAAAAAAGACATATTAAACCTCTTCCATCCCTTCTAGGCTATCTTGTCATGAGTGTACACAATCTCAATCCAAGATCCACAATGACTTTTTGTGTTTTTGTCCCCAGCAGGACCACCAAAAAGATAATACAACAAAAAAGAAACACAACAGGAGAAGTTCATATGTCTATCCAACTGAGAAATATGGTGGCCAGGACATCATAGAATCAGTATAGCAGAGTGGAATGGCCCCAAGGAATAGGGCCTAGCACACCATCCAGAGCATGGATCCAATCGTAGTGGTGGTATCATGCAGAAACTCGCTTCAATCAATCCCAGCAACACTCATCATACCCAACAAGCACCAATTCCAAATGAAATGACAACCTCGGGCCAGAGAATCTGCCACAAATACCCTTATCAGAACATTGAACCGTCAGATATGTAGAAAAAGAACCCACAGCTATTTTCGAATTTCATATTGAGTTTGGTGCTGGCCGGTGATTGCTGAAGAGTGACGTGGGGAGCTGGTTGTCCTACAGGCAGTTAATGAAGAGATCTTCTCATCGCACTCTTGTGGTCTACTTGTTGACGCAAGTTTATGGCGGACATGCAGTTTTCTTCTGAAGAGGAGAGTAAAAGCTGTATCTATTTAGTACGACCTGATCTGAAGATGTTCGTGGTTGGTTCCTGATTCAGACGCAGAGAATTTCTCACCTTTCAAGGAAAATCAGCCCATCCAAGGCCAGGGACAAAATCTCTAGGCTCTCCTGACATTTTTGTAATATCTCTACACTGATTATTAAGCCTTGCTATATTTGGTTAGCCAACCTTGCATAATCGGCAGAATAACCAGATGGATTCTCAGTAAATGGACTGGATGAGGTCAATGAAGCTGTCCTGATGCAATCTTGAGTAATATTTTAATGGGTGTCATGCATACATGAAAGATGGGGTTCTTTGCAATGACAATGCAACTCTGATTGTCACAACAAGTGGGAGTGTCACACCATCCTATGAAACTACCATTGGCTCATCCTCGGCATACCTTAAAAGGTACAAACTTCATTAGAATAGAGAGGACTCAAAATATCAAACAATAGGACCAATCTATTGACACAGAGAACAGACGATAGAAAGGATTCAAAATTTCATGAGAATAGGGAGGACTTGAAATATCAAACAATAGGACCAATCTACACTGACCTGAGTCATTGAAAGATCAGAAAACTTTCCAGCTTGTTTGCAAAATATTCAAGAACTCACCTATTGTTGTATTAAAAGATAAAGGATTTATGATTGGTAGAGATCTGAACTGTAATGTGGTCTAGCACTATACAATGATTTTGTTAGCCTCATATGTTTATCAAGGCTACCGTTTGCTCAAAGCCTTCTGTACCTAAACATTGCTCTTATAGTTGAAACTGACGCTATAGGCTCTTATATAAAATGTGAAGACCATTCTATTGAGAGCGTCAAGGTGTGTCTTCTGAGCATTGTGGCTGGTCTGATGTTTTTTTCTTGCAGATAGACTTGATGAAGCAGTGTATAGTGTACAAAGACTTAGGAACACAAGGTTTCCACATCAGGAATTCCATCACATTCTGAATGGTTCTAAGGGAGACCATTCTTGTTTTCCTTCTTCACCTCAACCAGAAAAGAAATCATTAAGCCTTGCAGTACAGGATGCTTTTCTAACTTCAAGCAAGGACATGCTAAATCAAGGAGCCATTTTCTCAGGCCTGCGTTTCTTCATTGATGTGGTCTCATCAAATGAGCTGCGAGCAAAGGTAGTTAGCAATTTATGACAGTTCCTATTTTTTTTTTTTAAATAATTTTGACAATGTCAAACAAAGCATTTATATATCTTGTCTAGGGTGAGTAAAGTGAACAATCAGCTACTACGCATCCCATTGTCAGTTCTTATAAAAGCTCGTCCGTTTTGTGACAAAGAGTAGTCAAAGCACAAAGGTGGTCAAGATGAAAAAGAGACAATACAATTCGGTCATATTCAGGAATACTTCTTGAAAGTTCACATTGTGATGCTCTCATCCTAGGTTGTAGAAGCTGTGGCAGAGAACGGTGCATCTTATCTTGACCATTGGCTCATTGGATCTGAGGCAACCCATGTAGTATGTGAGGGGAGCTGCATGCTGAAGTACCTGGGATTCAACATAAATTTAGTCACGGTAAGTAGTGTGCTTGCCAAGCAAGTAATTCTGTGTTTTTTCAGATGTCCAATATAAAGAAGAAGATATTATTTCTCTGGTTGATCTTTGAATCCTATGACATGCAGCCTTTATGGGTAATGAAGTCCGTAAGAGAGAGACATCTTCACCGTATGGTCCAGTTATCTGCTGACTTGGCTCGGCATGTTTCCATCTTGCTGGATGCCACACAGAATGGCCATGTTCTGAAGGTATTCCTTAGGCAGTGCTTTGTTGAAGAAGGTTCTGGTTTTGTTGGGTGTTCTTCAGTATTCCTGATTCTTGTTGCCAGGATGCCAGTAACGTCCATGGGAGTAAAAGTTTAGCTCTTGGTGGACCTGGTTTTGGGTGGGATTTAGAAGCTCAAATCCAGGAAAGAGAAGAAAGAGCAGATGCTGCAAAGGCTTGTGTGAGGAGGCGCCGTGGTCCTCGAATGCAAGTAAGGTTCAGTGTTCCTTATCTCTAGAGAAAGCATATTGGTGTGTGTGCACTCTGGATATGCATAATGATGATGTGACCTGAACTCCTTTTAGGCACTGAAGATATAATTTGGCAATGTTATAGTTTATAGTCCACATGATGCATGCAAAAATTGATTGGTTAAAACTTTACCAGTGAACTCTTTTGCCTTCAAGAGGCAATGTGTCTGTTCTTGTTTAGGTCCTAGGATGCTATGTTTGGGAATAACTTTGTCCTTTTTGCTTCATTAGCCATTTATTTTGTTAATTCCATCTAGGTAGTATTTTCTGCAGCCATGCCGGACAATACCCAAATCAATTACTCCAAGCGTTCTTCTTGAATCTATATGTTGGTCGGTTACGCAACCACCATCTGCTGCACAAATCTACACAGATAGCTCTGTTGGTGTCGAGTATGATATTGAGGAGGATGGGCAGGAGCTAAAGAGATTGCATGGTATTCCAGAGGATACAGTTTATACACGGCCAATGAGCGAGAGGTATTAAATTTATATCTGCTGAATTAGGAGATTTTAAAAGCATTTATGCTCATGATCTTACGCAAAAGACTAAAAGCATGAACTCTCTAATACATAGCAGCGACTAAATCGATTCAGAGCTAGGGTCAGCACTGTGTATGGGTGATGCTGGCAGCTGTAATTTCCATCAGGCCAAATAGATAATTTGATAGTAGCCAGATGCATGGAGTGTTATGTACTAAATGATATCAGCAAAAGAGAAAGGTTCCCAGTTGAGCAACTTAGAATCTTGCTTTAGAAAGAGGAGAAAGGATTCACCCACCTTTTCATTGCTTCATCCAGTACACATTGATCTTATACGAGGGCTTTGAAAATATTGAAAGCCCATTTTTAGGACACTCAACTTCATTATACTTTTTGTTTGTCCTCTACTGAGGAATCCACGGTCATGGTGCTTTTATTTTGAATAGGCATATTATTTGCTTGATACCTATTCTCTGTAAATGTTTATAGCTTGAGATAAAAAGGAACTCTATTGACTTTTCTACATCTCAATGCATGACAGTGAGAAAAAGGAGGTGGTTTTCAAAGCACCTTTCTTGACAGTGCTTTTCCCTGTTGATCCATTTGATGAAATTGGTCCTTCTTCCAGAACTTTCTTCAGTGAGAAGGGTTTTGGTAGACAAAAACTTGTAGAACTTATCTGGGCCTTTTACCAGGTTCGTTCCTACTAAGCAAGCCGTAGGTGATTGCTTCAACAAGTTTCATTTGCAGTCAGTTTTCTGGATGAGAAATGTGTTGGGATAGTGATTGATTTCTCGCTTTGCAGGAATATATGCCACCTGGCGAAGTGGAAGTGGCTCTTTATTCAGATTCCAAGCATGCAGACAATCTCCGAACTGTATACGTTAATAGAGAAGCTATAGAGTTAGGTTATGTTCCCATTAAAAGATGTGATATTTTAGGGAGCAGGAAGAGTTTTGAAGGGCTAAAGCGGTTTGGAAGAGACATCAGAAACCATGTTTATGAATTGTGGCTTGGTGCCTGAAATTCATGCCTTTGTACACATTCTTTACAAGTTTGCTTCTGTCTATATTTTATCATAGAAAATTAGTGTGCTCAACAGAAGTTATTTCCTTTTGATAAGGGGGTATTTTCTGAAGTATCTTGTTATGCTCTGAATCATGTGGGATTCTGTTTGCAGGCTTGACAGAGAAGCAAGTTATACTCAAACTGTTCATGGCTTGTTTCTACTTGTATATACCAATTCTTCTTATATGGAGAAAGCTTGAAAAGTATCAGGGTAATAGCATGTTCAAATATTAAACCTAAATTGATAACTGCTGCAGCTGTACTTAAAATGCCATAAAGTCGTTTTAATATATTCCTGCTCTTTGTAAATTCATTTTTCAGGGCTTAGGGGCATCGTTACAATGACGCAAAATAGACTCTCAAATCAGAAGCTTGCCATTGAGTTCACAATGTTTTGATGCCCCATTGATGTCAGGATATGATTTTTTCTTAATGTCTAAAGGAAGGCATAGCAATTCAAGGTGCTTATTATACTCTACTTCTTAATGATTTACTCGGTTTTCTTAATGTACCATAATTATTCATTCCTCTTTGAAAGGAATTAAGAAGTAGAAATAACTGATCTGCTCAGCTCCCTCGAGAGAATTCAAAGGTCTCCTCAAGATCGTAGGGAGACTTTTGTTTGAGCTCGATATACTCTTATAAAGCAACTTAGAACAGCTTTTGTTCTGTTTGTTTCCTATGCCTTGTGTGGTTCAGCAAACTATGGAAGTTGACAGAAGTCATGAGGTGGGCCATTTAATTAAGCACTACATGATAGTTGATCGTTAGAATAATCACCTGTCCCACAAACTGATTTCCTGTTTTTAGCTGTAATGGAAGTACATAACTATTGTGTGAATTGGTATTTCGACATATTATTTTGAGACAGATTCAGATCATGTTTAGATTTAGATTAAAGTAAGGTCAATTGGTAACTCAAACTCATGGGTGAAATTTGAATTGACACATCAAAATATGCATCTCAGTGTGAGTGAAGAGGCAGTGCGCCTCCTCTACACAAAGCTGTGAAAGGCTAGAATGACATTTAGATCGATGCAGAGGTTTAGATTTAGATCATCAAGTTTAGATTGGCATGCGACGGTTAGGACAAGTATTTCTAAAGCTCATAGGACAAATACTTCTAAATTGATACAATGGTTCTTTGATCAGTAATGGTATGGGATCCTAACGCTATCTTGAGTCTCCATGGTATGCATTCCTAGTCGTAAGACAGGCCATTTGATACTGATCGTTATTCAATCACGTCTCGCACAAACTGATTTCTTCGCAGTCTAACAGTAATGGAAATACAAAATAATTGTGTGAATTGCTAGTTCGACATGTTATTCTAGTGTATTTTGAAATAGATTCAGATCATGCTGAGACTTGGATCGAAAAAACCAGAACAAGTGGTAACTCAGATTAACGGGTGAAAATTGAATGGATACATGTAAAAATACGTCGCAGTAGATGCAGAGCAGATTTAGGTTTAGATTTAGATTGTCAAGTTCAGATCTGGCAGGCTCTCTTAACACACAACTATAAACTCGTGCGCATGTCCTTGCACTTTGTTCGATTCCAATCATGTTGAGGGTTAAGAGGATGATTGTATGCAGTTTTAGGCTTAAAAAGGGGAAAAGGACATTGTACATTAAAAAGAAAGTTACTGAATCAGCATGCTTCTGCTGTTATCTTCCTGACTGTTATCCATTTCTCTTTTATCATCTACTATCTCAGTGCATGCTTTGGTGCTGAATTGCTACATGGTTTTCTCTCTTTTGCTTGACCTCCTTGCAGCAGAAACGCTCCCACATTTCAGCCATAGCTCTAGAACCTAGAGTCCTATGCTCCCAAATGGCACGTTAGGGTGCGTTTATGTAGACTATCAGGATGTATTGAAAATCCCTAAACATCCTATCCCTCATATGATGAAAAATTCTGGATATGGCTTCTTTGAAGTCTTTAACAACGAGACACTCCACCTACTACAAGTTGATATCCAACATAGTCATCAAGCCACTGACAGATAATATCTTGCCAGATGGGACCAAGATGAATATGGAAAGAAACTGAAACTGTATGTTACTAGTAGCCAACCCAGATGTTCCAAGTTGTGATAAATATGGAGAGAAATTGAAACTGTATGTAGTGGGCAACAGAGATGTTCCAACTTGTGATGCTAGAAACTTTCTCCCATACACTATGTCCTTTGGAAAAGGCGAAGGGCACAAGCGGGAGGGAGGAGTCCCCTCATGTGTCTCAATCTTGATAACACATTGGCCTTGAATCCTATATGCTGGAGCGACTGGGTCATTTGGGAGAAGGCATGGCCGGCCTTAATCAATCATGCGGCCATCACCCAAATGAAGTCTTTGCATCCTTTACATGCTGAGCACAATCTGGAGGGCTCCCATGCACCTCCTTTGCACTGTAAGTAGTTCTAGAGACAGTCCGGAATCGTCTCCAAATATTTATTTGCACAGTGAAGGCATACATCTATCCTCACGCTATGCTTAATCAATGTGCATCCTTTGCCCTAGCATACGTGCCTCCCAATCTTGTATTTTTGGTTGCCAAATGAGTGGTTGTCTCTCAAACTCTTGCTTGCACAGAGGACTAACTCAAATGAGTTTGCTAGACAGTTGTCGCCACATAGTGTTAAGGCTTTGCATCAAAGGGGAGCCCTTCCCTGTGAGGGAAATCTTTGAGAAAATCCACCCATGGGACTATTGCCACTCTCTTGTGCGAGGGTGCTCCTAGGGAATGTAGGTGAAAGAAGCAGTGCTCACCACAACACCCCCATGCCGTCTCTCTCTCTCTCTCTCTCTCTCTCTCTCTCTCTCTCTCTATCTTTCTCTTCCCGCAAGAGCTTCAAGGGCTTATAGCTTTGAGACCTCATATCACTAGTGTCCCCAAAAGGGCTTTGCTCTGCATCTCAGTCCTCCTTGTACCTATGGTAGGATTATCATCGACCAAGCAACATTGGCTCTAGTATTCCTCATACCATCCGAACTTGCCTATAAAAAATTGTGCACAATGTGCCTAAGTTGACCCATGCATCCTTTATGGAAACACTAGCAAGAAGCTATGTAATATACCTAATTAACCATGAGGGCCCTACTTGCCAGAGAGATTTTGGTTGAGCTCCAATACACACTCTCTAGCACTAGGGCAATCTTGTTACTTTGCTAAAATATCAATGCTAACTTGGTAGCTTAAGTATCTCGTTGTGTGCCCCTCGGAATCTATTGGAAGCCAAGTGCAGCCCCCCAATCTTGGATCTCTTGGACGTTTTCAATTGCCATGAGGGAACCCATTGATTTGATCCAATTGATCTTAGCCCATAGGCCAAATAGTAAGTCGCTAGGTTCTCCACATAGAGTACCGTATCGTTCGCAAACTTTGAATCCCAAATCTTCTCCTCCTTGTGAATCAAGAGCCTCATCCTCGTGAGGCTTGCTTCTTGGGAGGATGGAAAGTAGCCCAAAGGCCAAATCCTTTGCGACAAAGAGGAAGAGGAAGGAGATAGCCTTCATGAATCCAGTGAGAAAGAGCAAAGGCCTCTCCTATGTTGGCAAATAGTTGAGACCTCTTGAATCCTGCAATCTGATTAGCCCATCCTTTGCATCGTGTCCTCTAGAAAGGACCACTCCATTCTTTCATAAGTTTTCCCCAAATCTAAAAGAAGCATCACGATAGGTTGAGACTCCTCCCATGCCCAATCCACTACCTGCCAAAAGGTGAAAATATTCTCTAGGATATTGTGATCTTGAACGAAGCTTGTCTATGTGTCATGGATAATATCTGCAAGGTTAGACCTCAACCGCAAGCTCAAGACCTTGGCTAAGATCTTGTACATAGTTTCCAACAAAGTAATCGATCTCAATTGATGAATGTCACTTGTCCCCCCCTTCGGGATCAAACAAATACAGCCTCGACTCAAGGACTAAGGGAGGGTGGTAAATAAGGCCCTCTTGTGGGTGGGAACCTGAGGGCAACCATGGATTTCTATGACTTCGAAGGGGGTTTAGAAGGGGAGTAGTCCTCGTTTGTGCAACACCACATTAGAGGCATAACAAGCTCAATACCTACCTTCAAGGGCCATTACATCATGAAGAAAGACTCTTCTCCAAGCCAGTGGGCACACTGTTGCAAATGGCCACCTATGCAGCATGAGCTTCTGGCCCCACCCTACTGCTAGGTCCAAACCTTGTCTATTTGGCAAGAAACATGACTGATAGATAACCACGTCCTAGTGGGTGATCCATAACTCCCTACCTTGAGGTCTTAGGCACTTGATGATAAGGACCTTTGGTCCCACATCATGAGATTAAAAAGCATTGGGTCTACCTCTACTCTCTCGTAAGGAAAAGTTGAAGCTCCAGAAAGGTCATGAGGAGGAACCAATTTCCCCAATGGAACCCCTTTATAAGGCTACAAGATCACAATTGTCACCTCTAGGGCAAGGAGGTAAGCATTTGGGATGTCAAGGTAGTTCCATGGTTTAAGCTTCTGAAAATCACTCGAGAAGGGTTGTATTGGACATGGCCTGAGACCTAGAAGTTGAGAAAAGGGTCCAATTTGCCTTGGACTACTCTATAAGAGCTACAACCTATGCTAGGAGAGTGCCAAGCTAAGACAAAGAGGAAGAGGCCTGAGATTGCAAGGGGAAGACCCTAGGCTTGCCTTTGCCCTAAGTCGGCATGGAAGGTGGCTAAGACTATGAAGGGGGAGGAAGGAGGGGGAAATGGGAGGGACTATTGTCAAGGTGGGGGGAGGAGGTAGAGAAGAGGAGGGCGGGGGGCAAGTGGTGAGAGCAACTACAATAGTAGAGGTGGGTGCAAGGGGCAGAGGAAGATTTGGGGGAGGGGGGGAAGGGAATAGGTAGGGGGGGGGGGGGGTAGGGGGGGATCGGGCTGGTGGGCTCTCCTATGGCTTGCAACTGTGCATGAACCCAAGTCCTCTCGGATGTTGCATCTAGCGAGTTTGCTGAAAGATAAAAAAGGTGGAGTTTGGGTTGGAAAGTTGTTGCTCAGTTTGCCATCGAGAGAGTACTAGCCCATTTTCTTACATTTAAGGCACTGACCTGGTAGAAGACAAACCTCCACTTGCTAATGGAACTCATTCACATCAAGGGCCTTAAGGTAGATCTCCTTAGGAAGGAAATCTAGACTCTCTACGATCATCCTAAGACAAAGGATCCCATCATTTGCCACTAGCAAAGCTGCTGAGACCGACATGGACTCTAGCCAAATGCAATTCCAATGGAAGGGAGGATGGGCTAGTCCTCTCACAAGCCCAAAATGAGGATTTGTGTCCATGTTGTCGATTGTGAACCTATGGTACCAAGGTATAAAGTAAACAAGGTGCGAGCCAAGGAAAATGGGGCTCAATTCCACAAGGGTCGGTGGTGTCATGGGAACTCAGGTAGTTAATGGATGCTCCTTTCCCATAGATGTGACCTCTTGGATGTGGTCTTGATCTAGTGCCAAGCTTGCTTGTATCCGATTCCGCCCTTGGCTCTTCAAAGGCATGAGCCCAACAATCTTGCCCACCACAGCTCTGTCTTGGAACGACAGGACTATTAACTTCACCTATGGATAAATTAAAACCTTAACAATTGCGGGAGTTGAAGGTGCTTACATAGGAGCCCCTCTTGCTAGACAAAATGTCGCCACCAAGCTTCTTTTCTTCGAGGTGAATCAATAACCTTTGCAATGCAAAAAAAGGAAAGGGGGGTGGAAAAGGAAAACGGGTGGTAGTGAGGACCAAGATTCCCACCAAAAGGCTAGCCAAGGGCTTAGACAAAAAAGCCTACTCCAAGAACTAAAAAGGGCTAGCAAAAAACTCACTAAAAAGGGGCCAATTGAGCCAAAGTATTTGCATCAAAAGGTTGAGATAGGGCCTTGAGCCATTACCAAACAATCTAGAAAAAATACTCCTAGGCAAAAGCAACAGAAGCTACAACTTGCACCAAAAGGTGCAAGAAAGACTCTTGAATCAAGAAAACCCTAGAAGAGTACCACAGGCCAAACACAAACAGTGCTAAAGGCTCTTGGGGTAGGGGAGCTACTAGAGGTTATCTTTGAATAATAAACCAACACTAAATGCCAATTGACTTAAAGCCGGTGCAACAAGATGGAGGGCCTTTAGAGTGGTGCAAACTGGGGGGGGGGGGCTTCGTATAGGCACAGTTAAGGGGGACACTGGTAGAAAGCTCACGGGTGAGCATAACACCTTGAAGGCTCCATACAGGTCCCAAAAGGTAGGAAGCAAGCTATTGGTGAGGTTGAAGAAGGCCAAAGGTGGTAGGGTGAAACCAAAAGCGAAGGAGCATGAGAAGAGGTGAGAGGGAATAAGGTTGAAAGCAAGGGGAGAAGGGGCAATGGCGAAGCTGTGAAAGAAGCACATAGGTAGAGCAAGTAGCTCACAATCGCAATCGTTATTTTGTTTAATCTCCTCACTTCTAAGTGGAACTTGATGAGCTAAATTGAATATTGATGGGTAGATTCACATGCCATGAAAATTAACCTATGTTTGACCTTGTAACTCGTTTAGGCTGTTCGAATTAGTTTACCTTGTGCTTTGTAGCAAGCATTCAATCATTACTAACTAGACCATACTTATCATATCATGGTGCCATGTTAATGTCCGACTAGTAAACAAAACTCAGCAAATAGCACCAACTTAAGAGTAGCAGTCATGCCATAAAGGATAATAATGAATTGATCTAATTATAAATCAAGCGCGCTTAAATCTTGTTTATACATAATGAAATTTTGATTCTTAGCATGAACTCATATCAACTTTGAACATCTATTAACCTATGCATGACAAGACTCATGATCCTTTGATAGAGAGTGTAGAGTTCCTAGTCGTGCAATTGTGTGCATCGGCTACATATTTGCAAGTGCACTTGGTTGGTAAAGTAGCCTTTAAGGGAATATACTAAAGAGAAAGACTTTCGATGCTGTGAACGAACCTTGCAATTATGTATGGTTTTTCTTCCATTTTGCAAAGAAGAAGTTTTCCTATCGATTGGTGGTGTAGATGATGTGTATCAAAGGTGGAGGTGGTAGCTCGATTATTTTGTTGCAACCATGTTCATTTGGTTTTTTGGCTATTGAATTCTAGTCATTGGTTCTACAAAAAACAGTCAACCTCTCTCTCTCTCCCTCTCTCCTTCTCTCTCTGAGGTTGAGGGAGAGGAGCTTCATAAGATGAGAGCATCATGGATTAGCAGTGGGAGTGTCCACCACGATGTTCCCAGACAAGGGACACACACCCCACGTGTGACACAAAGAGGGACCAGAGCACACATGATCGAGGTTCGCTCTATCTCATCCCTTCTCAGATGTGACCGCCAAAGACAACGCATCACCCTTGATGTAGCCCGCTGAATCTAGAGATCGAGGAGACCACACCCTCCCCCACATTGAGAGACTGCTCGACAGACAACACAAATATGAGAGCTCCCTCACATCTCATCAGAGAGCCACTAGGTTACTTGGATATACAAAACCTAAACATGTACTAAGGGTGCTAGCTCTAAGCACCTGATACTTTTCTATTATTTTGCTTATGCTACTCTAGTATTTTGACACTTGATTTACCAGTTTAGCACTTTAGCTTTTAGTAAGGGCCTTAGTGAGCCCTTTGCTTTAGCCCTCAATGGCTTGTATGAGTTACTTTTTGGCTTGTACTTTGTCTCATAGGCCCACGAGGCCTCTTGCAGACGTTAATACATCTTTGTTTCTCTCTCTCTCTCTCTCTCTTCTCTCTCTCTCTCTCTCTCTCTCTCTCTCTCTCTCTCTCTCTCTCTCTCTCTCTCTCTCTCTCACTCTCTCTCTCTCAGATATGTGCGTGCATTTATGCGCACTTGCAAAAGCAAGCCTCTATCATGAGATAGACATCGAAGGAAGTGAAATACTGTGTGAATAACTTGTTGATAACTCACCTGATGGACTAATATGGTAAAAGGCTTGGCCATTCTTGAATTGCCATACACAAATAGTAGCCCCTCTAATTGTAGGCCAAATCTTTTGCATGTTGAGTGAGAGGAGAGACCCAATTTCTCTCCCACTAGACAATCCTTCACGTGATGTAAAACTTGAAGCTAACTCTCTTCAAGCCAAATTCGGCTCACTATGCCATAAGACATGGATGTTAGTTTCTTTCTATCTTCCACACATGGATCATAAAGAAAATATAGCCATCCATATGTTAAGTATCTCTGAGATTATGTGCCATTGGTTAGTTCATGTCCAACTGATTTTTGGCAAGGGTTTGGCCTCCCAATTTGCTTGAATCTAGCATTACGAGGCCCCTATGAGCCCACCTTCTATTTCATCTTGGTGCAAGCTTTGCTTGGCTTTTCAAAAGGGTGTAGACAAAGATTGGTGCTAAGCTTGGAGAATTCTTGGCCACTCATCCACTCCCAACGCTTTGCTTAGTCCCCTCATTACATACAAAATTAGCAACCACCTACCCTAAACATTAGCTCATTGATTGATTATTCAGCATGTGGTTTCACCTAATATCTTGTATAGACCCCCAAGACAACCAAATTTGATTAGCATTGTCCCCCAAATCCTTCCATCTAATAACTCCTTTGTGTTGCATCCAATTGCATAGTTTGAGATTCCTTAGTGCTATAGTCTATAGAGCATTCCATTAGCATGTCTTTGACCACCAGCTAGCCTCACCTAGTGATGTGTCTACCCCACGTCCTCCCTTCCCCTTCCATTATTTGTGAGTTAGGACCTCTTTCCAACTCAAAACTAGCCAAGAGATTAAGTCCAAGTTCACAACTTAGAGAGGAAACAATGACATCCATTTGTCCTTCATTTCAACACCCTATATGTACTAGCCCCTTTTGAACCACTTTGCCTAATAATAATTTTCATTGCTTCAGCCGAGCAACCCTATGAATAGTGCTAGTGAATCACCCAGTATGCATGCCTTTGAGTCTCAACTTAAGGACTCTAGGTCCTCCTATCTCTATGATTGCATGCTAAGGGATAG